>NW_024082354.1:0-209671 GCF_003009895.1 Hyaena hyaena | reverse complement strand
TAAAAAAAAAAAAAAAAAAAAAAAAAAGAAAGAGAGGGCCAGGGCCAGTGGGGAAGGGGTCGGAAAAGAACCCAAGCAGGTTCCCGGCTCTCAGCTGAGATCCAATGTGAGGCCCCAACATCCAAAACTGTTGAGATCCCAACCTGAGCCCAAACCAAGATTGGGATGTTTAAGTGACTGTGGCCCACCAGGTTCCCCTTCCCTGCTTTGAAGCGGAGGGAAAGATGCAGAGCTCCAGGAAGTATGGGGACAGGCACAGGAGAGTGGCCAGGATGGGTGGGACCAGATCCTGGACACCTTAACACGCTGCAGGAATGACAGTGGGGTAGCCACCTGCTGGATTTGGATTGTAGGAAACACAGGGTGGAGTCCACACCATGAGAATGAGGCCCTTCCTTTGTGTTGACTCCAAGAGCCACAGTCCCTCCCCGATCCAGATTCTAGCAATTTGGGGGGGAGAGTCTTCTGGGAGGCCCAACGACAAACACCGAGCGGAGAGCGGGACATTCTACTATTTATGTCCCTCAAATGAGAAAATCGTTGGAGGAAATTGATGACTGTCTGCCCAAGCAAGAGAGCAGAGTTAAAAGCCACTGTGAAGGACTGATGGGAAGATATGGGGCAGGAGGAACGTTAGTCCTGACACAGAACCACCCCATGACATCGAGGACCCTGGGGTGCCTCAAGTGATGATAGAGCAGAAGGCAAAATGGCCATGCAGTCTCCCACCCAGCCTAGAAGCCAGGATTAGCACACCAAGTCCAGCCCACTCCTGGAGCCTCATCCCCGCCTCTTCCTCCAGCTCCAGCTCCAGCACATTCTCCCTAGGGACCTTTGTGACCTCCGAAGGGACAAGCATAAACAGCGATGACACTCTCATGATAAACTTGTGGTACAACCCCAGTATAAAATCAGACAGTGAAGAATGGACACCAAGGAGAATGAACATTGAGCCCATAAACTGAATAGAAAAAATAATATTTCATATAAAAATTTTTTTAAAAATAGTAAAGTTAATGCATGATAAGAGAGCCAAGATCCATGCCTTTATTTTCTTTCTGATTTTTAAGTTTCAAGAAACTTAAATAACTATTTGTTTTGAAAGAGAAGAACAGGGCCAGTGGGGGAAAGGCCAGAAGAGAACCCAAGCAGGCTCCAGGCTCTTAGCAGAGATCCGATGCAGGGCTCCAACTCCCAAGTGTGAGATCCCAACCTGAGCCCAAACCAAGGGTGGGTTGGATGCTTTAGCAGCTGAGGCCCACCCAGGTTCCCTGTCCCTGCCTTTGAGCCGAGGGAAAGATGCAGAGCTCCATGAAGTCCATGGACAGGCACCAGAGAGTGGCCAGGGCGATGGGTGGGATCAGATCCAAGACAGCTTAACATGCTGCAGGAATGACGGCAGGATAGCCGCGTGGGTTTGGAGCTGTAGGAAACGCAGGGTGGAGGGCCGCAGCATCAGGGTGAGGCCCTTCCTTTCTGCTGACTCCAAGAGGCACAGTCCTACCCTAGTCTAGGAGGGTCTACAGGTACTGACAGAGGCAGTACAAGGTACTGCGGCGAGCCCTCTTTAACTGCCGAATTCTTCAAAGAGAACACAGGCCCGAAGGAAACCAGGAGACCGAGAAGAAGGTAAAAGTGCCAGACAGTCTCCACGCAGCCTGGAGTCCAGGATCAGCACACAGAGCCCAACTCCCTGCAGACGTCTTGGGCGCCCTCCTCAGGCTACGGCCCATCGTCTCTGCAGAGCCCTGGGAGCCCTCCTGCAGCCCCAGTTCAGCCCCACAGCAGAGCACTGGGAGCCCTCCTGCAGCCCCAGTTCAGCCTCCCAGCAGAGCCCAGCCCCCCATACGAGCCTTGGCACCTCATTAGGCACCGGCATCTGGAGTAGTAGCGGATCCCTAGGGGGAGTCAGATGGGCCCAGCGTCAGCCATGGGACACAGACACAAGTGGGAGCCACTACGGGGAGCCAGGGAGTATGACCCTAGAGCCAGAGCGAAAAGTCAATTTCATTCATCAACTAATACATTCATTCAAAGATTTATGTTTAAGAAACATAAATTTAAACTTTTGTGACAGAGCCATGGCCTGTGTCTTCATATTATTTTGTTTTAAGTTGAAAGTTACTTCAATACATGTTTACTTTGAGAGAGAGGGACGGTGCTAGTAAGGGAGGGGCAGAGAGCGAGCCCAAGCCCAGTGTGTGCGCTCAGCACAGAGCCCCATACGGCGCTGCAAGGAACAACACTGTGACGATGATTTGAACAAAGTCAGGAGTTGGACGCTTAAGTGACTGAGGCCCACCTAGGTTCCCCGTCCCTGCTTTGAAGCAGAGGGAAAGATGCAGAGCTCCAGGAAGCCTGGAACAGGCACAGGAGAGTGGGCAGTGGCTGGACCTGACACAGGCTGGTGTGTGACGGGTGATGCGTGCCCTGTATGGACAAGGAGGCCTGGGAAGACGATCTGGTCCCGTGGACCGTGGGACTGTGTGCACCCCTCAGAATTCTCTGCAATGGATTCTAATTGAGAGGGTTTACCATGTCCACGGCCTCCAAGAAGAGAGGCCACCCTAGCTGCAGGTCTGTCCTTCTGTCCCCAACTAGGTGAATGAAGCTTTAGAGACTAGACTGATTTTCCTGAGGCGTCTAGCTCCTCTCCTGCTCTTTTGTTTTTCATATGGGGAAGAGAGAGTGTGTCATTTTATCCTGGAAGAAAATTGATGCTCCAGAAGGATGTGTCACAGATCCTCTGTTTGCATCCTCCCCACACAGAACTGGGGCTGTGCATGTCCCAGGGGGAGGAGCTTGGGGTGATGTAGTAGTAGGGAACTCACACGTTCAACGAAACACAAAACTAACATAAGGGACTAGTCCCAGGACGACCGCAGGGCAGAGATGCAGAGATAGTGGGGCCACGCGGTGGCTCCGTCATTGAGCGTCTGACTTCAGCTCAGCTCATGATCTTGCAGTTTCTGGGTCTGAGTCCCCCGTCAGGCCCTGAGCTAATAGGTCTGAGCTTGGAGTCTGTTTTGGATTATGTGTGTGTCTCTCTCTCTGCCCCTCCCCAGGTCTCACTCTGTCTCTGTTTCTCTCAAAAGTAAACAAATGTTAAAAAAATTTTTTTCTTAAAAATGCAGAGATTGTGTATTACCTTCCTCCATTACCTTCCTTGGATTACATTTTCAGAAGGACCAAAGGGAACATTTTGGTCCCATGGCCTGTGTTGAGTGTGACCAAGAGGTCACAACAGTGTCACAAAGTCCCGTGAACCAGCCTGTGTGGGAGAGGAAGTGTGGGTGAAGGCCCCCAAGGTGGCTTAGGAGTCCCGTGAGCAGGGACCCACAACAGGACTTCCACTACCGAGATACCCTTGGCTGCACTTGCACAGTGAGCTCTGGGTGGGGAGCCCCAGACAGCAATGGAGCCCCTCGGCGATTTGACACCACTGGTGGGTTTTCAACGGGCCCCTGAATTATGAATTACTTCACACAGTTTGTGTGAGGGACAGTCTCTATAAAACATGAGCTCAGGGTAGAGGGTGATCAGCACCAGGACAGATCATTAAAAGAGATGTGGCAGATGTGTCCATGTGGCCCCCAGTGGCAGTAACCACTTCTCCTAGACCCAGACACCTGACTTTGAACTGTGCATGTGGCCACCCAGGACTGCAGCGTTCCCAGCATCCTCTGCGGCAGGGCTGGTTGTGTGAGCACCTTCACCCCCACTGCATTATGGGAAGGGGAATGAGTTAGAATTCTGGGATGTCTCCCAGCCCAGAGAAGCAGGCCCTTCGTGCTTCTCTCCCTGTCCTGCTGCTGGGAGTGTGAGCCCCATCGTGTCCTGTGTGGACCAGGGCAACTCCTGGGATGACAGGGCTTCCGGAAGAGGAGCTTCCTGGAGCAGCCCTGCCAGGCCCTCCCTGGACTGTCTGCCTCTGGACCAAGCAGGAGAGAGATGCAAACTCACGCGTGGGACCTCTGTGACGGCAGCTGAACCCTGTCGTAACCAGGACGGCAGTTTGGGGGCAGACTTCTCTATGTGGTTCCTTGGGGTCAGGCTGCTCCTAGAAGCACAGCCCTCAGAAATTCTCAGCCCCTAATTCCATGGGGTGAGCAGCCAAGTTCGACTCCAGCACTCCCCTCTCTAGGTGCTTCTGGACACGCAGGGGATCCACGCTCCCAGCATAGGGAGTCCGAGTATCTTCCAGGGACTACCTCTTCTTCCTTCCTCCCACTCTGGCGTATTCTTGCCCTCTCCCTGAGAGGCGGCTGGGTTTGAAATACACTGTGCTGACTCTTGCCTTGCTAGTAGCTGCAGATTCTAAGTGAGTAACTCCTGCAACAGGCTTTCTTGCACATGGTGTCACTTGATTATTGCTAGAAAGATGCGTTTGGAGCCGACAAGTTCCCTGCTAAGCAGAGAAGCCTAAAAGGCGAATTTGAGGGGCGCCTGGGTGGCTCAGTTGGTTAAGCGTCTGACTTCATCTCAGGTCATGATCTCACGGTTCGTGGGTTCTAGCCCCATATCAGGCTCTGTGCTGACAGCCAGCTCAGAGCCTGGAGTCTTCTTTGGATTCTTTATCTCCCTCTCTCTCTGACCCTCCCCTGCTCGTTCTGTCTCTCAAAAATAAATATAAATTTTTTAAAAAGGCGAATTTGAAAATCCAACCAGAGAGCGCACACAGGAATAAGTAGAGCATGGAACTGAGTCAACACTCGTTCTGAGCTCTCAGTCTGGGGAGATGGATCCTTAGGACTTCCAAGGTGCGTGATCTGCTCAGTGTCCTTTCCTATATGTCCTCCGCTCTTCAGGAACCAGCCATTTTATGGGGGAAAGGACTTCTAGTAGCATGAACTTTGTGGGAGATGTTGTAACAAAGTCTACAGTCCATTTGTTGGTTGACTCTTCTTGTCTGCACAGCCTGTTGGCGCTGCTTCATAATAAATTGTAAGTGGGTAAAATCTGAAGCTCAGTAAGGCCTACAGATCAGGAGATGATGCCTTTGAAAACAGTTTGTTACTCACGGTTCCCACGAAGAAGGGGTGGGCCACACTGTGCGGGCCCATTGAAGGAGCCCCAGGAGGATGGACAGTAGTGATGGGCGCCTTTATGGTGGTTTCTGCAGGAGGGAACAGGCGAGGCAGGGAGGCAGGCTTAGGACTGACTAATGTGGATACTTTCAGGACTCTGGGGCCAGGAGCTGTCCCGAATGACCCGGTACCTGGCCCTGGGGGTGATTCCAGCAGGTAGACAGTGGCCCGGAGGAGGAAAACCTGACACATAAAGGAGCTGGTGGGTGTGGGCTCTGGGATGGTTGGTTTCTCTTTGGCCTTGGAGCCTAGGAGGAGGATTCTTCATTGGGACGGGATGAGGTGGTGACAAGCCAGAGAGGCCATGTCAAAGTGACACAGACCAGGCATGTCAGTCAAAGAGACGCATGCTGGCCTCATCACAAGTGTCACCTCCTCAGAGGAACCTTCCCCCCCTCCCCAGCCTCCAGGGACAGGGTCTCCCACCCCTAGTCTCCGTTGCCTTGACCCATGTCATTCCTACGGGGCATTCAGGGCCCCATGCCTGCTTGGCACCTGGCCATGTCTCCCTCCTCCAGAGGAAGCGTCCTCAGAGTCAGCCCTTGGTCCTATGTAATCTCTTTTCCCTCCACTGATTCCCCATTCCCCCTGGGCTGGGCCCCAGGTCCCCAGCCCCACGTAGGCTCCTCTGAGATTCCTGAATCCTATGCTTTCTCTTGCCACGCGGCTCCTTTCTAACACACTGTACCCATGGCCTCCCCTTCACAAAGCCTACACCCCAGAAGCAGGGGACAGAGGTGTGTGGGGCTGGTTTGGTTTGGTTTGGTGGGTTTTTTTTGTGTTTTGTTCTGTCTCATTCATTGCTGTGTCTATAGCCTAGGGCAGTGCCAGGCACATAGTAGGGACTCAATAAGCAGTGAACCAACTGCCCTTAGAACCACCCAGGACATTCTTGTCGGTGGTCCTCAACATTCACTCACCTGGGCACGTTCACTGAGGCCCTCGCCTGCCGGGCTGGTTCCAGACACAGCGGTGGCTGAGCCAGCAGGCCTGTCCATTCTCATGTCGCCAATAGTCTACTGGGAGAGATGCAGAAAACAGTAAGTAAATATACACGAAGTCAGGTGGTGGTGTATACAGTGCAGAAAAATAAAGTCAGGGAGGATGCTGGAGCCAATTCCTAAAGGTGTTTAGGGAGCAGATGATGCACTGGGCAGAGTTCCAGGTTGTGAGAAGAGCAAGGGCAAAGGCCCTGAGGCCACAGAGGGCTGTGCGTATCCCAAATAGGAGTGTGGAATCTTAGCTTTGCCTCGAGTCTGTATTGTGTTCATTCGGTCATCCTTGGTTTCACCTTTCCAGCTGATTAACCCGAATCTGGGTTATCAATCTGTTAAACTCAGCCTGTTCTCTTTCAGTGGCTTCAAGTGGAAATGGGTGCCTTTAGGTCAGGTCCACACGTGTTTCCAGAGCGGCTTCCCTGAGCCCAGCTGTGTTAGGCATCGGGAAGCTGTGAAAGAAACATGATGGTCTCTGCCTCGACAAGCCCAGTAAGGGATGTCCCCAGTGTCCTCCAGCCCCTTCTTCCATGCCCCACGCCGTGTCATCTGGGTCAGAAGCTCTGACCCTGAGCCTCCATGTCACCTTTGTCCCATGTCCAGTACCTCCCCTCTGAGTGACTAGGACTGACTCCTGTCCTCTCCATGTCCCCCTTGGTGAGGAAGGCCACCTCCAGCTGGAGACTGGTGCTGAACGCAGGGCCCTTCTCCACTGCACCTCTCTGACACACCTCACCCCACAACCCCACCACTGTGGGGCTCCCCTCCACCCCCTCCTCCCTCTTCAGCCTCAGGCTACACACCGACCACCCCTCTTCACAGACCCCCAGGAGGTGGGTACAAGGACCCGTGCGGATCCTGAGGCCTTTCGGGGATGTTGCTAGGAATGACGAGCAGTGTCCCAGAGCAGAGGGCTGAGCAGGGCTCCCAAGCAGCCAGCTGAGGCTAGTTATGGCAGTGAGAGGGCCACAAAGACAGGTGTGAGGCAGTTACCACACCACCCTGTCCCTCACTCAGGGTGCCTTGTGTTTCTGCCCTGGCCTGGGCTGGCCGCTCCTCCTTGCTTTCTGTTAGGGGGACACCCGTTCATTCCTTCACTCGTTCATTCACTTACTCATTCATCATGTATTCCCACTCCTTCACAGTGGCCAGACAATGGCTCATTCTAGGAGACCCATTGCACATGTCACCTCCTCCTTGAAGCCCTTCTTGGTTCCCACCCCCTCTCACACTCCCCTCTGGCCTCACCGAGTCCCCCTCACCCCCAACCCTAAAACCCATGCTCAGGGCTGTGATCACTCTCTGATTCCTCTCCAGTCTGTGAGCTCTATAAAGGCTCTGGGCCAGATGCACAAAGGGGCTCAGAGAAATGTGAAGATAGACAAAATACTGAAGAGACACAGGCCACATGTGGCTCTTGTCCACCTCCTCCCTCTCTCTAGGACCAGAAGGGCTCCAACCTTAACAGGAACTGAGGGACCTTCTCTTCTTCCCATGCTCATTTAGATTTTTTTTAATGTTTTATTTATTTTTGAGAGAGAGATAGAGACAGCATGAGCAGGGGAGGGTCAGAGAGAGAGGGAGACACAGAATGTGAAACAGGCTCCAGGCTCTGAGCTAGCTGTCAGCACAGAGCCCGAGGCGGGGCTCGAACCCACGAGCTGAGCCGTGAAATCATGACCTGAGCCGAAGTCGGATGCTTAACCAACTGAGCCGCCCAGACACCCCTCCCATGCTCATTTAGACCTTTAACAGTCTATCTTTTTTTTTTCTTCAATTTTAACTTAAAGTTTGAGGACACATCATGTTGGTCCCTATCAGTAATGAGAGGTGAAATGATCCCTTCAAGGGTTGGAATCCATCTGTTGTGTCCAAGCCAGGATAGGACAATATGGCAGCGCAGGATGCTAAGGGGATGATTAGGGGGCTGGGCCTCTGGGTGGAGATGGATGGAGAGTGGAGGCAGAGCTGCCTGGACCTGGGTGGAGTCGGGGGGAGGGGTGACTCTGGGGACTTCCACACGTGGGGGCACTTGCCCCCAGTGTCACCTTCTGTCACACCACACTGCTCCTGCCTTAGCCCGCGAGCCTTTTACCCACATTGCATTGCACCTTTGCACGAGCTGTGTTCTCAGCAGGAATATCTCTCCAGACCAGCTAGCAAATCCCCTCACCCTTTAGGACTTTGCTCCTCCGACCTTGCCTGCTCACTGCCCACCCCCCCCACCATGACACACTCACCCCATGTGTACTCAGCACACCTGACTGTAACTGCCTGATGAGCAGTCTCCCGGGGAGATGGTCGGCTCTTGGAAGACAGCCTTATAGACTGGCCGACCAAGGGCCTAAGCCCTGTTAGCGTGTATCACCTGGGCAAGCCCCTTGTCTCCCTGCAGACGGGCCTGGCCACAGCCACCTCACAGGGCACGGTGCTTCGTGAGCCACCAGAGCTGCAGCATCAGGCTGGGCATCTGCTGCTATGTGTCCTCAGTGTGGACCTGGACCATAACTGCCTTCATGGTTGGGGTCTGCAAATGCCTGAGGGAGGGATGTATGAGGGAAGTCAGAAGCCATGGCACACCTTGGGGACACTTCCCAGAGCCCTTGTTCCCTGGCCTGGCCCACCTCCTCCCCTTCTCAGCTGCCTCTACAGGGCCGGCCTTGAGGGCTGCATTCTCAGCCCAGTGAGCCCCCTGGCCAGGAGCCAGGGCAGGCTGGGCACTGCTGTGGCTCATGCCCAGGTGAGGAAGTGAAGCTCCACCAGGCTACGGTGAGGACAGCAAGCTCAGGTGCCTGCAGGTGCTGTCTGGGTCTGGTGAGGCAGGGAGAAGCCTAGGGAGTAGTGGGGACTGTGGAGAGTGGGGACACCAGCTCTGTCCCCAGGGATTCCTGCTCAGCTATAGAAGAGAGCTGCCCGGAGGGAGTGGCCCTCACGTGATGGATCTTTTTTTTTTTAATTTATATTTTTAAATTTACATTCAAGTTAGTTTGCATAAAGTGCCACAATGATTTCAGGAGTAGACTCCTTAATGCCCCTCACCCATTGAGCCCTGCCCCCTCCCAACACCCCACCACTACCCCCTGTTTGTTCCTCATTTCAGAGTCTCTTATGTTTTGTCCCACTCCATTTTTTCACAGTATCTATGCTTCTGTTCCCTTATGGTCATCTGTTTTGTATCTTAAGGTCCTCATATGAGTGAAGTCATATGATATTTGTCTTTCTCTGACTCATTTCACTACCCATCAACCCTCTAGTTCCATCCAGGAAGTTACAATGGCAAGGTTTCATTTTTTTGATTGCTGAGTAATACTCTATTGTATCTATATGCCACATCTTCTTTATCCTTTCACCCATCGATGGACATTGGAGCTCTTTCCACGATTTGACTATTGTAGATAGAGCTGCTATAAACATGGGGGTGCATGTGCCTTTTGGAAACAGCATACTGGTATCCCTTGGATAAATACCTAATAGCGCCATTGCTTGGTCGTAAAGTAGTTCTGAATTTCATTTTTTGAGGAGCCTCTATACTGTTTTCCAGAGTGGTTGCCCCAGTTTGCATTCCCACCAGCAGTGCAAAAGAGAGCCTCATTCTCCACCAAGGACTCTCTTGTTGCCTGAGTCCTTAATGTTAGACACTCGGACAGGTGTGAGATGGTATCTCCTTGTGGTTTTGATTTGTATTTCCCTGATGATGAGTGATGTAGAGCATTTTTTCATGTGTCGGTTGGCCATCTTGGTGTCTTCTTTTGAGAAGTGTCTATTCATGTCTTTTGCCCATTTCTTCACTGCATTGTTTATGTTTTGGGTGTTGAGTTTGAGAGGTTCTTTATAGATTTTGGAAGGTAACCCTTTATATGATATGTCATTTGAAACTATCTTCTATTCCATCAGTTGCCTTTTAGTTTTGCTCATGGTTTCCTTCGCTGTGCAGAAGCTTTTTGTTTTGATGAGGTCCCAGTAGATCATCTTTGCTTTACTTTCCCTTGTCTCTGGAGACTTGTTGAGTAAGAAGTTGTTGCGGCCAAGATCAAAGAGGTTTTTGCCTGCTTTATCATTTTGATGGCTTCCTGTCTTACATTTAGGACTTTCATCCATTTGAGTTTCGTTTCGTGTAGGGTGTAAGAAAGTGGCCTAGGTTCATTCTTCTGCATGGAGCTGTCCAGTTTACCCAGCACCCCTTGTTGAAGAGACTGTCTTGATTCCATTGGATAGTCTTTTCTGCTTTGTCCAAGGTTAGTTGGACATATGTTTGTGGGTCCACTTCTGGGTTCTGTATGCTGTGCCATTGATCTAACTATTCTTGTGCCGGTACCTTACCGTCTTGATGAGTACAGCTTTGAAATAGAGCTTGAAGTCTGGGATTGGGAAGCCTTCCGCTTCGGTGTTCTTTTTCAGATTGCTTCATCCTTTTCGGGTCTTTTATGGTTCCATACACATTTTAGAATTGTTTTTTCTAGCTCTATGAAGAATGCTGGTGTTATTTTGATAGGAATTGCAATGATATCTAGATTGCTTTGGGTAGTATTGACATGTTAACACTATTTGTTCTTTGTATCCAGGACCATGGAATATTGGCCCATTTTTTGTGTGTCTTCTTCAGTTTCTTTCATGAGCTTTCTATTGTTTTCAGTGTATAGATTAGATAAGACTTTTTCCTACGTATTTTATGGATTTTGCTGCCATTGTGAATAGGATTGATTCCTTTGATTTATCTTTCTGTTGCTTCCTTGTTGGTGCATAGAAATGCAATCAGTTTCCATGCATTGATATTTTATTCTGCGACCTTGCAGAATTCACGAATCTGTTCTAGCAGGTTTTTGGTGGAATCTTTTGGGTTCTCCACAGAGAGTATCATGCCATCTGCAAAGAGTGAAAGTTTGACCTCCTTATGGCCAATATTAATGCCTTTTATTTCTTTGTGTTTTCTTACTGCTGAGACTAAGACTTCCAATACTATATTGAAGAACAGTGGTGAGAGTGGGCATCCCTGTCTTCTTCCTGACCTTATGGGAAAGCCCTTGGTTTTTCCTCATTGAGGATGATATTAACATTGGGTCTTTATATATGGCTTTTATGATCTTGAAGTATGATCCTTCTCTACCTGCTTTCTTGAAGGTTTTTATCAAGAAAGGATGGTGTACTTTGTCAAATGGTTTCTCTGCCATTTATTGTGAGGATCATGTATTTCTTGTCCTTTTATGGATGTGATGCATCACATTGATTGTTTTGAAGATATTGGAACAGTCCTGCATTCCAGGTATCAATCCCACTTGGTCGTGGTGAATACGTTTATAAATGTCTTGTTGGATCCGGTTGGCTAATATCTTGTTGAGGATTTTGCATCCATATTCATCAAGGAAATTGGTTTGTAGTTCTCCTTTGTAGTGAGGTCTTTGTCTGGCTTTGGAATCAAGGTAATGCTGGCTTCATAGATAGAGTTTTGGATTTTTCCTTCCATTTCTATTTTCTGAAACAGCTTCAAGAGGATAGGTGTTCATGTTTCCTGAAATGTTTGGTAGAACTCCCCTGGAAAGCCATCTGGCTCTGGACTCTTGTTTTTTGGGAGCATTTTGATTACTTATTGGATTTCTTTGCAGGTTATGGCTCTGTTAAAATTCTCTATTTCTTCCTGTTTCAGTTTTGGTTGTTTATATGTTTCTAGGAATGTGTTCATTTCTTCCAGATTGCCCATTTTATTGGCGTATATTTGCTCATAATATTCTCTTATTATTGTTTTTATTTCTGCTGTGTTGGTTGTGATCTCTCCTCTTTCATTCTTGATTTTACTTATGTGGGTCCTTTCCTTTTTCTTTTTGATCCATCTGGCTAGTGGTTTACCAATTTTGTTCAAAGAACCAGCTTCTGATTTCATCGATCTGTTCTACTGTTTTTTAGTTTCCATAGCATTGACTTCTGCTCTCATCTTTATTATTTCCTGTCTTCTGCTGGTTGGGTTTTCTTCACTGTTCTTTTTCCAGCTCTTTAAGGTGAAAGGTTAGGATGTGTTTCTGAGACCTTTCTTCCTTCTTTAGGAAGGCTTGGATTGCTATCTACGTCCCTCTTATGACCACCTTTGCTGCGTCCCAGAGTTTTGGGGCTGTGGCGGTATCCTTTTCATTGGCTTCCATGTACTTTTTCATGTCCTCTTTAACTTCTTTGTTAGCCCAGTCATTCTTTAGTAGGATGTTCTTCATCTCCAAGTATTTGTCATCTTTCCTCATTTTTTCTTGTGGTTGATTTTGAGTTTCACAGTGTTGTGGTCTGAAAATATGCATAGTATTATCTCGATCTCTTTGTCCTTGTTGAGGGCTGATTTGTATCCCAGTATGTGATCTATTCTGGACAGCCTTCCATGTTCACTGGAGAAGAATGTATACTCTGCTGCTTCAGTATGAAATGTTCTGAACATATCTGTTAAGTCCATCTGGCCCAATGTGTCAGTCAAAGCCATTGTTTCCTTGTTGATTATCTGCTTAGATGATCTGTCCTTCGGTGTTAGTTGGGTATTGAAGTCCCCTACTATGATGGTATTATTGCCAATGAGTTTATGTTCGTGATTAATTAATGTACATATTTGAGTCTCTCACATTGGGAACATAAATGTTTCCAATTGAAGGTCTTCTTGGTAGACAGACCCCTTCATTATGATTTAATGCCCTTCTTCATCTCTTGTTAGTCTTCATTTTCATCTAGATTGTCTGATGGAATTACGGCTACTCTGGCTTTCTTTTGTTGACCATTAGCATGATAGATGGGTCTCCATCCCCTTATTTTCCATCTGAAGGTGTCTTTAGGTCTATAGTGGGTCTCCTGTAAACAGCATATAGGTGCATCTTGTTTTCTTCTCCATTCTGTTACTATGTTGTAATGGACTTAAACCCTCTCCTTTCTCCCTTTTCCCTTGTATTTCAGTCTCTGTTGCTATTTCCATGTTCCCCCTTCTCTCCAGCTGTTTTTGGGGGTGGAATTGCTTTTCCCTCTCCCCCCTCCATCCCTCCCCCCCCCCGTTTCCATCCTCTCTCCACTAGCAAGAGCAGCTCCTTGCCCTCTGCAGCCATTCTGTGGTTCAGGATGTGCACATTTTAGTGTTAATCCTCAAGTCTGTTTCCTAGGTGTGCAGGCTGGTTTAGTGTTGGCCTGGCTGTGTTTCGGGAACAAGAGACAGAAAAAGTCCATGCTCCTCCGCCATCTTGACCCCTCCGCTGCTCCATCCTTTCTTGTCAGACCAGACAACCACCACAGAAAGCTCCACACCTGGGTTTCCACCTCAACTCTTCCAGGTTTTAGATACTAAAATTCATTCTTTAAAAGACTCCATCTGGCCCCTGAAGCCTAGTTCCTGGCCCTTGGTTGAAGTTGCTTGACTAGAGATGGGCGCAGGGGCAGGAGCCCCAAGACAAGGTCCAGATTCTGGATGGAAAGCCCCTCCCCCCCACCTGCAGGCCCCCTTGTGGACGTGCAGGAGGACACCTTCACCACCTTCCACCCCAGAATCCTCCTCCTGGGCAGGGTGCGGTGCCCCGCAGGCTGCTGGATGCCTGCAGTACCAGTTAGGGGCTCCCCACTGTTTCAGAGGCCCTGTGGCCAGTGGAGCTACCCCTCCTCCCCACCCACTGCCTTCCTGCACACGCCCTGCACATCAGCGGAGTCCTGTGAGCCCAAGCACACGTACTGTCTGAGCTGACGGATTGTGGAGTCGGGTAATGGGCTGGAGTCGGACCCCCAGTGACAAGCCTGTGGGAAGAAGCGTGGATATGCCCTGACGTGGGAGGACAGTGAGCAGCCTCTGCAGCCCTAAATGTGTATTGAGCACCTGCTGTGTACTTGATCCTCGGTTAGGAATTCTGTGGACTGCAGGGAATAGGGAGACTGGGCATCTGTCCTTGAGAAACCACATATAGCCGGATGAGGAGGTGGTGCTGTTGAGGGTTCCAATGAGGAAGAGGGGATGCACCTGATGGGAGAAAGGGGCTGGGATCTCGGTGTCCCTAGAGCACCAATGGGACTTGATCTTCTGGGGACGAGGGCAGGTTGTGGCTGCGCTTGGAGAAACAGCATGCACGGAGGCTCAGAGGCAGGACATCCAGGGTGTGGGGGAGTTGAGCTGTTGTGAGGGTGGCTCCCCAGTTCCACCCTGCTGCTATGTCGGACCTCCTCCCTCCCTTCCTCTGTGATGAGAAGGATGGTGGGGAGAGCAGCTATGAGTGAGCACTCCTGGAGGTCCTGTTATTAGCTCTCTATTTCAGATGGAGACACGAGGTACAGAGAGAGGAGCCACTTGCCTGAGGTCACAGAGCAGGGAGCCCTGGCCTGCATCCATAACTACGGGCCCTATGCCGCCCCAAAGGGTGCAGGCCTGGAACAGACTTTGAAAGCAGTCTGATCCCCAGTGCCCCACCAGATGCTAGGTCATCCTCAGGAAATACCTCTCGACACCTACTTGCACAGCCTCAGGCCCAGGGAGTTTATTGACACTTCTGGAAACTGGCTTGACCTCCCTGTGGTTTGTTCCAGGAAAGCCCAGGACAGGTGTGGGGTAGCCACAGGTGCCTCTGATGCTGTCTGCTACTGGCTGAGCAGCTCCAGCCCCCTTGGCTGCCATGGCAGGGGGCCTGTCAGAGGTGACAGCCATGCAGGGAGGAACGTGGTGGACAAGGTGAAGGAGGCACGATGCATGCTCCATGGACACGTTCAGGTGTTCTCTCAGCAGACTCAGAGTCAGGTCTTACAACGTTGCTATCGTGAGTACAGGCCTGGCTGTGCAGCTGTGTATACAGTGCGGCCCCTTGGGCTGCCAGCTACAGGGAAAAGCACTAGGCAGAGAAAGCCAGCTCCCATTGCCCCCCAGCACCCACACAAGTAATTGTGCTGCTGTGAGGCTGTGGCCATAGTTCCAAGTGAGGGGTAAACAGAGGAACAGGGTGCCAAGGGCAGGCCCTGTCCAAGAACCAGGATGCTAGAGCCAGAGGCTCTAGGCTCTGTGATCTGAAGCATTGACCTTACCTCTCCATGCCTCACTGTCCTCATTTGCAGAAAGGGGCAGTCATACTGGCGTACACTCACCCCTCCTCCTGCTGCGCCCCAGATGAGCACTTCCTGTCCAGCTTGCCCATGTTCACCTCCCTTCTCCTTCCCCACCTTAACCATTTGGCAAAGTAGGTGCCTGGAGTTTTTTAACAAATTAGTGTACGGATGAACACTAGCACCCTATCCCCACCTTGGGCTCTCTTGGAGGGTGAGCTGGAGGGATGGGATATCCCCACCTGCCCAAGAAGCATGTGCATGCCTCCACTTACCTTGGATATGGCCTATGGGGTCTGCAGGAACCCCTGGGGGGAAAGGCTGGGTGGGTGAGGCAAGGCCTAGAAGGCCCTGAAGACCAATGAGGCTAATGAGGTGTTAGAGGTAGTCTTTGGTGGCTTCTGTGAAGGATTTTCCTTCCTGCAAAGAGGTGGGCAGGGTTCAAGGAGGTGCCCCCTTGCTTCCAGCTTGAGTGCTAGCTCTGTAGGTGTGATGGCTGGAGTGGAGGTAGCCACACTGCAACCATTGGAGAGCAACACCAATATTCTGCTAATGGTAGAGAGGCTGCGGCACCTGAGTCACTGATGACTTTGTCAGTCACCAGACCGCCTCTGGGCCTCCTGTCTCTCACATCATCATCAGACATTCAAGGTGAGATCCCTTCGCAGTTTAGCCACTCTTGGTAGGGTTTTCTATCACTTGAGCCAAACATCTCCAACTGATACAGCCTTGTAGTGTCAGTTAAAATGTCTCTGTTCTTACCTAGTTCCTCAGCCTACTTGGATCTCTGCCCCTCTCCCTCCACTGAGCACCCACAAGAGCAGATTGTGACCGTGGTGCTCTGTCTGTCTGGTTGGCCCATTCATGTTCGGTCTGTGAACACCTCTGGGACAGGCCTCTGTCTTTTCCTCCCTGGGCAACCTGAGGCTGCACGCAGTGGGCCTTCAGGTCACTGCAGGGACCTAACCACACCCTCCCCTCCCCGAATCAGAGCCTCTGACCATCATGAATTCTTCTAAATCACTTAGGCCTAAGCACTGCTTCTGGACCCCGGGGGCTTCTACAGCCTCCTCAGGGTAAAGCGTGGGTCTTTTCTCCACAGATTACCTGGCCATGAGCTCTTGCCTTGTGTATGCCTTCCAACATTAAGCTGTTGATTTCTTGCCCACTCGGCCTCTCCTGCAGTAGGTCTGGGAGGCCACTGTGCAGAAACAGGAGTGCATTAATGAGACGTGGAAAGTGTAGTGATGGGTACATCCCATTCCAAACCGACTGAGATTCTCTGCATATTCTGGAAAAGTCCTTGGGTGTGCAAGTAAGGCATAAGGTTCCCCAGGCTCCAAGCATTGGGATGTCCCCAGGCCTGGTGGAGGGGTGAAGGCTCTTGGCCTACCTTGTAGCAGCTCCTGATGTAGGCTGTGAGTGGCGAGGTGTCCTGTGGTCACATGAGCAGGACTCTGCCAAGGAAAGCAAGGGAAAGAGGGATTCTAGTCCTCAGGGAACTGGGAAGGTGTAGTAATGCTGGGGAAACAGGGTCCTGTGCCTGCTTTCAGTGCAAATTGCTTCTGTGAGTCTTAGAACGGCCACATGATGGTTACGAAGCCTCAGGTACCCACAGTATGCCGGGTGTGGGGCCAGGTGCCCTGACACATGGACAGGCCACACCACGAGGGGTCCTGGGCGGCACACAGAAGAATCTGGGTTTGCCACCTGGCTCCACACTTCCAGACTATAGCCCTGTCACCTCCCTTCTCTGAGTCTTCTTCATGTCCCCTAAAGTGAGGTCATCAGTTGCTACCTTAATAGGATCAATCCCATGAGGGTGAATTTGGGTAATGTGAGTGGCCCGGCCTATAGCAGGCCCCCAGCAGATACAGTTTAAATCCACTTGGATCTCCAGGATATTTTGGAGTTTTGCAGCATTATCTAAAAGTCTTCCTTGATGCTAGCCTAAATCCATACTGTCACATTCCAGGATGCTCCACGTAGACCACTGCAAGGAGCAATTCGAAGTGAGGTTTTTTCGTTTTTTATTTTAATAGCCAGTGAGTGACAGAAAACCCAAAGGGACCTAAACAAGCAGTCAAACAAAGCTGGAGAGAATGGTTTATGTACCTAAGAAACCTAAGAGCAGAGAGTTTCAGGCAAGGGTGTACCTGGGTCCTTGAGGACATCAGCAGGAATCATCTTTCTGGACCTCTTGGCTTTGGTTCCTTTCCTCTGTGCTGGTGTCATACTCAGCTGGGCTCTCCCATTAGGAAACCAAGATGGCCACCAACTGTCATGGGCTGTCAGTGTCCCAGCAGAAAAAGAACCTCTCATTCCCTAGGATTCCAGCCCTAAGGTCTGGACCCACTGGGACCTAACTGGCACATACCCAGTCCTGAAGCCAATACTGTGACCAGGGAAGGTGGAATATGCCGATTGGCCAGATTGAGGTCATGTGACCACCCTCCCTTAGGAAATGCCTGAACTGTTTAAACCTGCTTTCCTGAGTGGGAGATTATGGGATGCCGGAGAGGACAGAAGTGAGTGTCCAGGTGCTGCGTTCCTCTGTGCTTACTGTCCTGGGTCGTATGTGCTCTTCTCCTCTTCCTGCACCCCACTGTCTTCATGGCAGCACTTCTTCCCTTCCCCCCACTGCTTCCTTCCATGCCTTTTCACCCATACCCCAAAGGAATTAGATTTCCTGTTTGAATTCAAGATTCGAAGCCCATGCCCAGCTTCCATATTTGGTTTTTTGGTGTCCTGGTATAATCATTTATTGTCAGCCTGTGTCCACAGAGTACCTACTATGTGCCGCTGTGAGTTTTCACGGCCTTATTATTCTGGGTTTCTAAGGGCAAAATGCAGGAGACTTCCAAGGAAATGCGTTTTGTCTGAGCAAGCATCTAGAGGCTAGCTTCCAGTCCCTCGGTGCTGCTCACTATGTGGCCCTGAGGGAATTCTTTCCCTTTTCTGGATTTGTGCTTTCTTATCTGCAAACTGAGGCCCTGGGAAAGCTGAGACCCTGGAGCCCTCTCAGCTCTGGCATACTGTGGCTGGTCTTAGAACAAGCCTCTGTGGCTGTAAGGTAGCCTGTGAGCACCACTCA
Organism: Hyaena hyaena; assembly: GCF_003009895.1. NCBI lineage: Eukaryota > Metazoa > Chordata > Mammalia > Carnivora > Hyaenidae > Hyaena > Hyaena hyaena. The sequence goes on along the minus strand of NW_024082354.1, from coordinate 191,471 downwards.
CAGTGACCACACCACTCCCTTTGGTGCCTGGGGCAGCCCCGTGGTCGCCTCCATGGTGCTCTGTGCGGCATCAATGACCAGACAATTCTGTGTCTGAATATTTCTCTTGGATAATGAAAACACTCAGGGCAGAGGAGGACCTGTGGCTTTCTGTGCCTGTGTGGTCCCCAAGGTTCTACGTGCCTATAAGGCTGCCTTACTGCTGCTGCGACAGAAATTCTCTTTTGAGGTGTTTGGGAATCCCAAGCCCTCCCACCACTGAAAGTCAAGCCTGGAACTCTGAAAAGGAAGCATAGGGAGGGAGGCCACATGGAGGAGAGGAGAGGATGCTATCTATAGAGGCTGCTATATGTCCATGGAGTCCAGCCTTCATCTCCCTCCCCATCCCTCCCTTCTTCTTCTCCCACCCACTTCCCTTTCTCTGTTATAGCTGACATTGGTCACGGCTCCCTGGAAGCAGAAAGATGCCTGATGTGTTGGTCGGTGGTCGAGGGGTCCTTTTCATGCATGCCTAGTGAGGAGGACTTTCTTTTTCTTCTGGTTGAGTCTAGTTTCTCTTCACTCTTTGAACCCTTGGAGACGTGAATTAATCCCCCCTGGTCACTCTGTCACTCATTTGTCAGTTCACTCGGCTGCTTACCACTCTTTGAATCTATTTCTTCCCTTCTTTATTTAGCTCAGGCTGTGTTTTTAAGCAAGAAGGGAGATTTTTTAGGAGATCATAGAGAGCACAAGGACAAGCAGAGAACAGAGTAGCTGGTCTTCCCCAAAGATGAGAGCCAGCAACTATTCAAGGCATGAGAAGCCAAGTCGGCTACGGCCTTTCACCTCTCTAGGGTCACACACTCACTCATCTCTATGCCTCTTTGTACATCACTAGACCCTTCCATCTTTTAAATCCACTGGCTTCTCTCCATTTCCACTGCCATGACTGTAGTGTCGTACTATTCTTTCATTTGCCTGGGAGGCTGAGGCAGCCTCCCGAATCCCATCGTTGCCCCTTTTCAATCTGTTTCTCTCACTATAGCCTGAGGGATTTGTTAGAAATGAAAACTTGATTCAACAGATTCCATCAAATTCAAACAGATTTCCATCCTGGAAAGACATCAAAATCTTAAGCATGGTGTGGTACTGGATTACCATTGCCCCACACTCAGTGCCCTGTATCATCGGGCCCTACTCGGTTGGAGGTTTCTACAGCACTGCCCATGTTGTCCTCAAGCATGGCCAAAGGGCTGGTGAGCAGTGAAAACAGATGTGAGCACGCACTTTATGAACCAGTGAGAGATTTCCCCGTTTTCTTTTCCTTCTTCCACGACAATGGCAATATTCCATAGAAACACTGCTCTGTCAGCCTAAGTCCAGAGGGGAGAGGAGATGAGGGAGAGCCACATGACATATAGCCTGAGACATAAATAAACTTTATCATAGGCCACCGAGATTTGGGCAATCGTGTGTTATAAAGCATAACCCATCCTAACCTAACTGATACACATACCACATGAACTTCTTGCTCGTCGCTCTGTTGCTTTCCTAAAGCACCACTGGCCTTTCAGCACTTATACAAGTTGCTTCCTCCCACATTAGAACATCTGTCTGTCACTCTCTCTCTCTCTCCCTGGAAAGTTCTTTACTCCCATTTTTGAAGAGTTGATAGTTACTCACCAATGAGGTCTTGGCTGAGTCGTGAAGTACTCAAGAAAGGATTGCCTGGTCTCTGTTCAGAATACCTTGAATTTACCTTCTTGGTCATTAGATCTCTTTCATTCAACTTTAAGTTCCAGGAAGACGGAGCCCAGGGATTTAGATCATGCTTTGTTGAGGCCTTACTCCACACCCCACTAATGTGCTAGGGTCCATGCTATGGGGCTAGAGGTAATGGGGGTACATCAGCCATGAGCCCTGTTCCCACAACATGCCCCATCACAGGGAGACAGGTGTGTGAGCAGCAGCATTTGAACCCATTCTAATCGTTCTAGCAGGGAATTAGTATAAAGAAGCCAACAAGAAGGCAAGGAGAATGCCTGGAAGAGGGGGACTCAGAGATGGTTTTGAGGAGATTGGTCCAGATTGGTTGGGGGGAGCTTCCTGGGGGAAGTGGGAGATTGGGGGGATCTGGTGGAGGGATTGTAGAGCAAGAAGTGGTGCCCACATTTCCAGGGCTTAAAAGAGCATGACCCCAGGTGAAGTTGGAACCAGAAGTAAATATGTGGCCTCTGTCTGTCTCACCTCTGTGAAAGGAAATTGTGTGACTGTTCTACAATTTGGGTTTGCATTGCCCTGTCAATGACTGTTTGGGTCATCTCCGTTCTTCCCCTTCTCTCCTTTACAGTGCTGCTAGGAACTCCTCTTGGACGTGCCTTGTGTAACACCTGGGAGTGGATGTGCAGCCTTCTAAGGCATGGGAGCGGTCACCCTGACAAGAAAATGCCAAAGTGAATTTCACTGTGGCCAGAGCAGGTGTCACACTCCTTCCCTCCGTGTGCCAGCTGCTCTGCATCCTCTCAGACCCTCGGTGCTGTCAGCTGTCAGATGTCTTCCTCACTGTGGGTCTGATGAATATGAAAGTGACCTCGTACTTCCCTGCATCCTAGTGACATTGGGCAGCTTTGTCCGTGTTCATCTGTGCACCCAGTCTCCTCCTCTCTGACATGCCTGCTGTGGTCTTTTTGCTCATTGCCTCTATTTTCATGTGCATTTGTAGGATGTCTTTATGTACTCTGGATACTGATCCTTTGCTTGTTGCATGTATTCCAGAGGTCTTCTGCTTTTTGTGGTTTGTCTTCTCACCAGTCATTTGGAGAAAAGACATGGATATGTTACTGCAGTCAAACTTATCCATTTTTTATGCTCACTGGGCTTTTAATACCCTGTAAAAGAAATTATTCCCAACCCCAAGTGTAGAAAGCCATTACCTCCCCCCCCCAAAAAAAAAACCCTCCTCTTCAACTTTTCTCTTTGAAATGTAGATTTTTTTTATGGGTCTGGAATGAGTCTGGCATGTGGTATGAAGTGGGGCTCTAACTCATTTTGCCTTATGGATACTCAGTTGTCCCAGTACGGTTACTACATGAACCTCCTTTCTCCAGTCACATATGAAGAAGCCTTTTTAAAAATCCTAAGTATTGAGGTCTTCAGGTCTTTGATAATCTGTATACAGCACACCTGCAGTCATTCATGTGTGTGGTCCATCTACTCTCCCTTCTCTAACTTTTTATCAATGCACTTTCTGGTATGTGCAAGTGCCCCAGGAGGCCCTGTGTAGCCATGTCTGGTTTTTACAATGTTTATTTATTTATTATTTTTTTAGGGAGGAGATGTTGGAAGGGGTAGAGAGAGAGAATCCTAAGCAGGCTCTCCCCTGTCAGTGCAGAGCCTGATGTGGGGCTCGGTCACACAACCGTGAGATCATGACCTGAGCTGAAATCAAGAGTCAGACTCTTATCTGACTGAGGCATCCATGCGTGCCCTTCCATGGATGTTTTTGTGAGGATGAGGAACCAGGAGTACAGAGGAGTGTTGAGTTTGTAATGACCCCACATAGTGATTATGTTGGGTGACCCCAGCATGGAGTCTGGCTCCAGTTCTCTAAAGTGGGAGGTGGGCTTGCACAACAGACGTGCACTTCCTCACACTTCTGGAGGCTGGAAACCCTGATGGAAGTGTGGCAGGGTTGGTTTCTGCTGAGGCCTCTGCTCTGGGCCTGCAGTGGGCCGCCTTCCAATGGAGCCATTGCGTGGTGGAAAGAGCAAGCTCTGGGCCCCACTCTCAGTACCCCATTGAACTTTGAGCTCCTGCCCATAGGCCCATCTCCAAGTACCGCCACACTGGGGGAGAGGTGCCAGGGCTTTGGCATATTAATTTGGGGGACACAACCATTTGGTCCACGGGAGGGATGGGGGGATTGAGAGGCTGGAATGTTCACAGGGCAAGAGTGAGGCGGTGTTTGGGTTTTCCTAAACCCTGCCCTAGCTGAGTGATTGGACAGTAATCCTCATTTATCTACACAGGGTTTGGGCAGGGCCCATGGGCAGGGCTGCTCTGTGCTGCATATTTGACATGGGCTGAGGCTTTGCTCACCACAGCTGATAGCCAGAAGCCCTGCATGGGCTGAGGGCCAGGATCTTTCATCCTTCGTCCTCTCTGTGTGGCCATGTGGGCTTACTCTCCGCATGGCGGTCGGTTTCCAAGAGCAAGAAAGCAGAAGTTAGGCCTAAACCTGACAGAGGTGTCATTTCTGCCATCACAGAAGTGAAGGTGTACAATGTGTTGTGTGGTCCATTGATACAGTACAACAATCACTGTAGGCAAGCTAATGAGCGCGTTCATCTCCACATGTGATTGTCTTTGTTTTTTATGGTGCAAGCACCAGAAATCGGTTCTTAGCAAATTTCCAGTACTGTTGCGGACGAAATGACACAAAGACAAGACACACAAAAGACAGACACAGACACAACACCGGCCGGAGGAAAAATTCTACGCAAGCCTTCTTGCGGTTTATTTTATACCCCAGTAGCTGGATGCATACTGAAATCTACAAGATGCATTCCTTTACCAAATAAGGGCAAGAAGCCAAACACATTCCAAGCACATGGGGGAGCAAAGGGAAGAAGCGACCACAACATGTTTACTAAGAGGCCTGCCCCCAATTCCAGCCTCCTCCTTATTTCTTTTTTTTTTTTAATTTTTTTAATGTTTTATTTATTTCTAGGAGAGAGAGAGAGAGAGACAGCGTGAGCAGGGGAGGGTCAGAGAGAGAGGGAGTTACAGACTCTGAAACAGGCTCCAGGCTCTGAGCTGGCAATCAGCACAGAGCCCGACGTGAGGCTCGAACCCACGAACCACAAGATCATGACCTAAGTGAAAGTCAGACGCTTAACTGACTAAGCCACCCAGGCGCCCCATCCTCCTCCTATTTCTAAGGAGGGCATGTTCCCTCGTATGGGAGCAGATCATTAACCTTGGATATTGTGTGCAGGCCTCTTGGCAGAACGTCCTGTTTGCAGGCATGATCTGCCCAAGCAGAGAGTCCCATTTGCAGGCACATCCCCGCATCCCTAACCATTCCTTCTCGTGGTCACTGTCAAGCTCCCACAAATACACCATACAGCCTTATTAACGGTGGCCATCATGCTGGATGTTAGATGTTCAGACTTCCTCATCCTACCTCTATTGCAGCCTTGTACCCTCTGACCAACATCTGGCCATTTCCCCTGCCTCCCAGCCCCTGGGGGCCATATGGACCTGGACCCGTCTTCTCTCAGCCTTCCACTTGTAAATGCTGTAAACACACTGTGTTTGCCGGCACCTCCCAGGTCATGTCTCCTCTTGCCCTTGAAGCACAGGCTGGCCAGCTCTCTCCTCACGCCAGCACAGCCTCGAAACATGAGGACGCAGGGCTGGGGCACCCCAGAACTGTGAACACTGGAGCTTGCTGTCCCAAATGCCACTGTCTGGGCTGGTGCCGTGGCAGCCAGCACACAGGGGCCCCACGACTGGAGTTGTAGGGGAGTGTGTGTGTTTACCTGGCGTGAGGTCCGTTGCTTGGATCAGATTCTCTGATGGGTCTCTTACCCAGAGAAGGGTGCCAAGGTCGTGACAATAAACCTGATTTGGATCCATCTCCATGACGTGGCTGTGAGAGGTGGCAGTTGGCCTGGCCCCTCCGAGCCCACCTCAAAGAAGCCATGGTTTCTCGTGAGACCCACTCACCACCTGCCACTTAGCAGGAACCCAAACTCACTTACTCTCCTGTTTTGTTTGTTTCAACGTTTTCTGGTGGGAAACTTGAAACATGCACAAAAGTAGGGAAAACAGCATAAGACCTCCCCCCACACATACCCCACATGTCCCACTTCAACACTGGGCATCTCACCACTATACTTACCCCCCCTCCTCGTCCCTGTCATACTGTATATTTTCCAAGTTTTTGAATTATTTATTCATTTGTGAGAGACTGGGAGAGATGGCGTGAGCGGGGGAGGGACAGAGACAGAGGGAGACCCAGAATCCAAATCTGACAGCCCAGAGCCCACCGTGGGGCTCAAACCCACTAACCACGAGATTATGACCTAAGCTGATGCTTAACTGACTCTCACTGGCCCAGGTGCCGCTCTTTTCCCAATTTTTAAAAATAAAACTGCACATGTACTGAACGTGTTTGTGTCGTGAGTGTGTGCCAGCATGAGCTTTCACACTTGCCCCCACACCCTAGCAGAGATTCTGGTACCCAATTCCAGCACGTATGTGCATAGGGCTGAGTTCCCAAACCACTAGGCCATTCTCAGACACCCACTGAGTGTCTGACAGTTCACCTCAAATGCAACACTCTGTAACTGGAGGTGGCCTCAGATCCCATAGGTCAGTGCTCAGGCCTGCAAGCCTGCCCTGCCTCTACCCCACCCTGTGCCTACCCCACTTGCGGTCACTTGGTGTGTGAGAGTGGCTCACAGAGCTCAGGACCCGCTTTACTCACTAGAGAACTGCCTTTCCCTCAAAGGACATAACTCTGGAGAAGCCAAGTAGGAGAGATGCATAGGGCATGGGGTGGGGGAGAGGATCTGAGCTCCCATGCCCTCTGGGCATGTCAAGCTCTACAAACCTCCAGGAGGGCCTCAAACTGAATCAATCTGGACCCCTCTTTTACCAAGGCTTCATTCCGTAGACCCTATGATCAAATCATTGGCTGTTGGGGATTGATTCCAGTGGGTGGGACTGTAAGTTCACTTCCTTAGGTGCTTTCCAAACGTCTTCTCACAAGAACCCAGGTGTGATGGAATAGCCATGTCACCGTCATGGCTCTGCAGTGATTTCAGGGGCTAAGGGCAAGTGACCAAATATGATAAGAAAAGATGTCCCTATGGCTCTCCTTCCTCAAAAAATCCCCAGCCTTTGGGGTGCTGAGAGCCAGGAACTGTGAACAAAGACCAAATAGATATGAGGAATATGTTTTGGAATCTGAATGGTCAAATCTCTCCTTTGGGTTAAACACGTTTTCTCGCCTGGGTAACCAGGACCCGGATCAGGAGCCAAAGATGAGCAGTACCAGCAAGCGCCCAGGGCTCCCTTCCATCGCTCGCCCAGGTGATCTCCTTCCTGACCAGATGGGGTCTGGTTTGCTCTCTGGCTGCCGAGGTTGGCAGGACAGCACCTTGAGGCTGGCTGGTCATATGGCCTTGAGCTCACACAGCCTCCGCGAGCCTCAGGCCCTCTTGTGCACAGTGAGGACCGTGTTGGGACTGCCAGGTCGCTGTGAAAATCATCTAGAGCGTGTGTCAAGGCCCAGCTCTGGGCTGGGCACCTAGAAAAATTACCTAGTAAGGGCTGAGTGAGGGGCATCCTTCCTCATCATCATCACTGACCTTTATGTCCAGTTTTGCACTGGCTGAGCCCGGAAGTGGCCCGTGTCCCTGGCATACGTTGTGTAGCTGCCGTGAGAGCTGGGGACAGCTGGAGGCCTCCAGAGAGCAGACAGTTGGTGTTGAAGATGCTTTAAGACATCCTTGAGAAACTTTCCTGGGCCGGGCTGTCAATTAGCTTGAAAGACAACCTGGGTACAGTCTGCCATGGACACAGCAGACCTAGGTGAGGACTTGGGATGCTCTCCTGAGACCAGTGAAGGTGCGTCAGTGGGAGAAGCTGTCCCCTGGGTTTGAGTGCTCATGGGGCCGTGCAGCTAGATTGCAAAATTACTGAGAAAGGCAAGATGCAAAAAAAAGAGAAAGAAAAAAGAATTTGAGTGAAGTGTGTTTTTCCTCCTGTAGCTCCTGGCAATAACAACCAACTTGGGACATCCAGGGATTATTCCCGAATGTGCTTGCTCACAGCCCTTTGCTCCTTCAGACTCAGGGAGCCCATGGGTGGCTTTAAGACTTTAGCTGCATGCATTTGAATCTCCAAGTCACTTGCCATTGGTTTGCAGAGCGGGAAGGCATCACTGTCAATGACTATTTCACAGTCTCCCTTAATGTTCAAGGATGCGAGATAGGATCTAATTGTCCAGGTTCTTGACATTCAGGCTTGTCTCCTTTGTAAAGTGGTGTCACTGATATCTGGGTACTTGAAAACAGGGTCAGTCTTGGGGAGAGATTCTGGAAATACCAAGTAGAGGGTGTGGTGAGGTCAGCTACACCATCCCGCACACTTATTCCTTCCGGTGCTGCCTCACAGAGGCCCAGGGCACAGAGTTCTGGAGCCACAGGCTGCCCTCTGGGGTTGCTCCCAAATTTCAGGGATGTTCAGATCCTGGGCAAACAATGCCTGTCAAGAGGATATACACCAGAGGGCTTTGGGAACGATCCTATAGCTTCTGGGAGGAGGTGGCTTTCAGGGTGGAATTCCAGGTCAAAAGACCAGCAGTGTGACTCCTTGGGGGCTGGGCCTGGGGACGGTCTGCTGACGCTGAAGAAGGGATCCCAGGGTAGCTGGGGACCTCGCGGTCCCCCCAGCTCATGCCCTCTCTTGGCTCTCCCATAGTGGAAGCTATTTGCATCCTAAGCATGTGTTCTCTCTTGTTGTAGGTCTGAAGGGGAGAGCTCCCGGAGTGTCAGGTACATGTGTCAGCAGCCTCTGTTTGTGCGTCTGGGTCCTGCAGTGGGTAGCTTCAGTGAAACCATGCGCTTTGATGTCTCTGTGATGAGGTCACCCGTCGGAGGCCTGCAGCCTTGCCGCTCTAGGCCCTGGCCTGCCACCCAAGGACCGTGGCCATGCCATGTGCTGGCTTGGTGTCCTGGGGTGGGAGCACCAGCTTACTATGCAGGCTCACTTGGTTCCAGAGTGAGCTTCGTGGCAGTCACCAGGTTGGGGGTGGTTCCATCCCCTCAAGGGCGGCAGTGTCCGGTTTACCTCGGCTGTGACATATGTAGGACCAGAAGCATCTCAGCTCAGACAGTCCCTGGGGCCAGACTAGACCACATAAAGCAGGTCTCTGGGCTGTTGGGTGGAGGGGTGGGCTCCAAGCAGCCCTCATTGATGCGATGTCTCCATGGCCCATGGAACACACGATGCCTAAATGTCCTCTCCTCACCTCCACAGGTGGTGGGTGGAGGGTCGGCTAGGAGTGGGGACACAGCTGGAGGTACCAAGTGATTCAAGGAGAGGGGCTCCAAGTAACCATAACCGCATGGTGCTCTTGCCTCAGCCCAGGGCCTGGGGCCAGGCAGGTCTCAAGGCTTGAACTGGGGGACCAAGATGCCCATGAACGATGGGATACACGGGCTGGTGATGATGATGGGGGAGGAGAAGAGGAGCATGAAGGGGATTTAAGGGCCACTGGTACACCCAGGCCTGTTGGCAGCGGATTTCCTGTGTCTGAGATCACTCTATAACTGGGCTGGGACACAAGTTGAGCATCCTGGGCGTGGAGCTAGGAGTATCGCAGTATTGCACCTGCGGATGGGGGCGGGGGGGGGGGGGGGTCTGCTAGGCCAGAGAGGTGCAGATGGATGGCAGGGAGATGCATCATGGGGAGACTACTGGAATCACCATGGTGAGGCCCTGCTGTGTACTGTGCACTTGACTTGGGCTTAGCCTGGGAGACATGCGTGGTGGTCCCAAGTCAGGGAGGCAGAAGAGGGGGTTGTGGGAGCTGGACCTAAAGACCCTGAGTCAGGTGGGGTCCCGAAAGGAAACAGAGGCACACTCAGGGTGAGGGGATGGAACAGGTCCTACAACCAGCTAGGGATTGGTTGGGCCTGGTGGCATCCAGGCCTGACAGGGCAGAGGAGATGCACTGAGAGATGGAGAATGGCCGAGGCCCGTAGCTGCAGGAGGAGGGACAGCTGAGTCTTCTGGAGCCAAGGCCCCTTGGAACCTATGCAGCTGTGAGGGCAACAGGAGGGTGCCTTCCATGGGCTGATGGGGAAAGGCCCCAGGTGCGCTCAGGTGTGTCCCGAGCAGAGCAAGGTGCAGGAGAGCGTCTATCTCACGTTCCATTTGGGGTAAGCAGTGTTACATAGAAGAACGTCGTTTCTTGCTTATCATGTTTGCTTAAATAAACAATGGCAGGAGACCCAAGCATCTCTTCACATGATCCCTTGGGAGGTGGGGAGCAGGGCAGGCAGAGAGAGTGGCCATGAGCCTCCTGATAGCGCGCACTGTGCCTTCGCCCGAGCTTGGAACCATGCGAGTGTCTTTCCCTCTCCAGAAGTCTTGTTAAAAGTGACGAGCTTTGTGAGGAGAGGGAGGGTTCCTGAGGGGTAGTGAGCATCCCGTCCCTGGGGTATGCACAGACATTGGAAGGGGATTCACAGGGGGAAATAGCCCTAGCATCTGAGCCCTCCCTGCTCTGTCTGATACATTCCCCCAGAAGGTGTTCCTGGCTGATGCTGGGGGACCCTTCACCGAGATCTCCTGGGACCGGTGGGTTTTCACCTGTAGGTGCGAGGAGACGTGTGTAAGGTGGTGTTTGTCCCTGAAGAGAGCTGGAGTGGCTGGCCCAGCCTCACCCACCCTGCCTCAGGGTTCCCTGCAGTGGGCTGTCAGGAACCTGATTTTGCAGGCCAGGTGAAGCAGGAGAGTGATTCTCAGCTCCGGGGAAGGGCGGGAGCAGGAACATGAAGGTCCTGCTTGGGGAGAATAAGGAATGGCCTTGGAATGAGGTAGGGGTAGCGGGCGGGGGGTGGGGGGGGACCCTATGGAACTCGGAATGTGTGTTCCCAGCTCAAGCCAACTGGGTCTCAGCTGGACACTAGGATGTGAGGAGCCAGGAAAGAAAGAAAAGTGATGTGAGTCCAAGCAGAGAAGGCAGCATCTAAGTTTTTCTGAGACTCAAGAACCCATCCCCATAACGACCTGTGCTCTGCTGTGTAGACTCTTGGGAATGGGCCCAGAGACCTTGAGGAGTGTTGGTAGAAGACCTTGCTGGGACTTTAGCATGTGGGGTCAGGCCTCGACTGAGCCTCTGCCCTGTGCCAGGTACACGTTCTGTCCACAGGGAGACTCCTCGGTGGGCATCACACCTTGGTCCCATGTCACACCCTCTGCTCAGCACAGGGGCATGGGGCACAGGACAGGAACCCCCCAGCCAGTTGAGCTGTGGCCCACTCTTCACGCTCCAGGCCACTATTCCCAGGCAGCTGCCGAGTCTGCTTCCCAGGGAAGAAGGACTGTGAAGGCCCTTCCTAAAGGGAGCCTGATGGTGGGCTGAGTGTTCCCCCAGGGGCCCCCCCGGAAGGAGTGGTGTACAAGTCCAGTGGTGACCCTCCCTGATTTGCCCTCCAGGGAGCGCCTCTGCCCAGCACGGTAGCCGTGGCTCCCACTGGGCCCGCCGCCTCCCTCGTGTGCAGCCCTTCCCCCAGCTCCTGTCCCCAGGCACCTTGCACAGTCACTCAGAGGTGCTACTCTCTGGTTCCAGAGTCGTCGGTGGGCTCCCTGCCTATGTTGCAACAAGTCTGTGGCACGAGTGCTGTTTGTTCTGCCCCCTGTGCTGGGTAGACCCGCACCTCTCTGAGCACCTCAAGCTGCTGCCTCCCCAAAGCTCTGAGGGCATCATGGATGATGTCCCTTTGCCTGCTTGCCCTCCTTGAATTTTTGTGCTTGTGTTTGCTCTCTGTGTTCCCTTTGACTTCTGTCTTAGTGACTTGAGCTCTTAGTGCCCCAGGCAGAGGTCCCAGGTTATGTCCTAGCACAGAGCACAGAACAGGCAACCATGGTCCGGGCTGTCGCTGAATAAATTTGCCTTGGAATGGCTGGGAACCCCGAGCACAGGGCCTTGCACAGAGAACCGGTGCAAATTAACATCTGCTCCATTGGATTCAGAACTCATAGGTATTTTCAGGCCCTTAACTGGAAGGGGGAAAACATCAGACCATCTGCCCTGCTCAGTGGAGACCCCTTCCTCTCCCCTGCTTAGCCCCAACGCCCACCACAAACACAGACAATAGTGGGCAGGAGGGGCTGCATTTGACTCAGAATGGCGATGTCTGGCTTTTGTTCTCCTGGCTGAGGTCTGCAGGGACACCAAGAGCAGATGATCTTTGCTAAATGTTAAGGAAATGGACCCTGAGAGCCCCTCCTTACCCCACTCCTATCCTGGGGTCCCTGCTTGGTGAGATGTTGTTCTGGACACTCAGAGGACAGGAGCTGCAGCCTTTCTGGTGGTGGGAGACTCCCTGAGCAGCAGGGAACAGGTTCTGCCAGGAGAAGCCCCTTGGCCAATAGTCGCTCACTACTTTCCCCCTCCCCTGGCAAAACATTTTTAAGTCCAGATATATCCATTTTTCACAAACAAAATGACTCTGTTTTGACCATTTTGGAGACGTAGGACCTTGCTCCCTTGTTCCCGGGGTGTGTGTGTCTGTTTTTGAGTCTATTCCGAAGGAGGCAGTGGAGGCCCTCCACTTGGGACCTTCTAATGATTAATTGGTTTCAGGGGTTCGGGGTAAGGGGGGGGCATGTGGGGAAATAAGAGCTATGCAGATTTTGGAGTTTGAAAGAAGGATTAGCTGCATGGACAGCCCGGAGCAGGTGCTGACACTGTGGCTCAGGTGCAAGGACCTTGTATGGCACCAAAGCGTTACCTTTTGCCTCTTTGTGGTTCTCATCCACCCCTTGGAATGAACTCTGTCACGTTCATGGTAGGAATCAGTCCCATTGACTGAGGGTTTGCTATGGGTTTCTGGGTGCCTGTGGTCACGGGACTGCACCTGCTCAACCAACCCCACCCCTTCAAGGGAGTTAAGGTGCGCCCCAGGTTTTCAGCTCTGGGAGACTGGGGTAGAGAAATGCTGAACTGCTTCCCTAGATAACAGGGTTTCAGATGCAGATCCGAGACTTCCCATCCAAAGCCTTTCCCGGTCCTCTCCCTGGTGCTTGTAGAAGGTACAGATTTCCGGGGGAGAGGGGGACGACCTTGATGTTTCTGCCTCAGGAGGACCAGGGTGGGTCCCGGGACTCTGAATTTATCCCCCTTCCTGCATGATTCTAACAGCCTAGACACCCAGTCTCTGGCCAAGCACGCCAGCGTCAGGCTGTGCCCGGCTCACAGGTATGAGCTCAGAAACCCTGAAATAAGGAGTTGACCTAGATCCCTTCCCGGTGAGGGAATCCTAAAACCTTGACTGGCATTTTCCAAGGTCCCAGCAAGCTTCTCAGGACCTTGAACAGCTAGCCAGTGAGCCCTGAGGCCTGCTCATTTGGGGGGTGTGGGAGCTCCTTCTGGACAAGGTGGGCTCGGTCACAAATGTTGTCTTCATTGGAGCAAAGACATGGAAGTGAACTCAATGAGTCTACATGAATCCATTTTCCTGTGAACATCTCCCAACATTCCATGCCAAGGCAAGGCAGCCTTTGTCATTGACTGAGCCTTTTCTCCCCGCGAACCCCAAATGAAAGCATGCAATTGATTGTGTGTACAAGGTGGGATGAAAACTGCCAGGGGTGGCAGACGAGGCTGGGATGTTTGTGGAGCTGGGGAAACAGGGCTGAGCTGTCTGTCCCCTCTAGGTCGGAATGGGAGCTGACTCCAAAGCAGGGAGGGGGGCCAGGGCTGCAGAGATGCTGTGCTGAGGTCTGAGCAGGTGTCCTTGGGAGCAGAGCAGAAGTTTCTCAGCACTGTGCATGGGAGTAGAGGCCTTGGGTTCAGACAGTGGTGAATTCAAATCCTTCTCCTCATCCTCCCCTGTGTCACCATGGACCAGACACTGAACTCTCCCAGTGTCAGAGTTCACATGAGTTCAGCGGTCTTTACTGAGTGCCTACTGTATGTGTCACCAAACCCAAGTTCATCTGCCTGATGCACAGCAAAGACCATCATGGAGACATGGTGGATGAAGCAAAGCAAAGGTTTATTCGAGAGGCAGGAGGGCGAGCCTCACCTCCACCCCCTAGAAGAGGACAGTCAGGGGTACTTAGTGGCAAAGGGAAAAGGTCTGGGTACTAAGGTGCAGCTGGTAACCGTTTGGTTACTGGTCTCCATCCCCAGGTCCTTGGATCAGTCCTTATGCTTGTGGATATTGGGACATGACCCCTCCAGTTACTTCCTGCTGAAGTGGGGCCGAGACTGGAGTTAGAGAGATGGAAACTTTTGGGGTGAAAGCCAGTGTTCTACATTCCCAGGATATTTGTACTTTGGTCAATAGTTGTATTATGTTGTGTCTTGGCTTTGAGTGGAGGGTTGTAGGGACTAAGTAGTGTGTTGTACTCATGGCTTGATTCTCGTGGACCAGTTCCCCTGAGTCATGGTTTCAGGTCTGCAGAGGCTCACTGGCCTGAGCCGGATCCTTTTCAACCTTCTCCCCGCTGACGGGGTGTAGGGACCCTGTGGATCCTTGTCATCAAGTGTGATGAATCCACGGCTCAATTCCCTGTGAATTCTGAGAAATGGGGGGGGGGGTCGGGGCACCTGGGTGGCTTAGTCAGTTAAGCAGCTGACTTTCGCTTAGGTCATGATCTCGCAGTTCGTGGGTTCGAGCCCCGCGTCGGGCTCTGTGCTGATTGCCAGCTCGGAGCCTGGAGCCTATTTCAGAGTCTGTATCTCCCTCTCTCTCTGACCCTCCCCTGCTCACGCTGTCTCTCTCTCTCTCTCTCCTAGAAATAAATAAAAATATTTTAAAAAAAAGAGAGAGAGAGAGAAATTCGGGGGTCAACAGCATCTTGCAAGTTCGGACCTGTCCAGTGAGGCTGAGCTGCTCCTCTGGGCTCCCAACTTCAGGTCTTTAGTGACGTCTTCAGTGACAGCTTTTGATATCACTAAAGGAGGCAGGCACTGTGAAGACACATCTGTGGGGCACAGCAACCTGCTGGGAGCCAACTCAGGTCCTGGGTGTACCTGATAATGTCCAGTTCCCTGATGGAAGCCCTGCCAGAAACTCCAAAGTCCCGAAAAGCCCATAGAAATTCTTGCACAGAACGTGTCACAGGGGCGTACATCAAGCCCGCTCCTACGGACCACTCTTACCCACAGCAGGGCCGGTGGCACGGGCTCTTTCCAAGTTACGTGGGTTTCTTGGCCCAGCTTTGCCATAGTTCCTTTTTTTCTCTTTTTCCTGTCACTTGGTGTCTGCAGGCAGCCTGTGATTTCCATCAGATGCTCAAGGCATCAGACACTATGGTTTCACTCCACTGTCACTCTGCATTCTTAGTGGTATTCCAAACCTAGGAATGATCTTGCTTAAAAGTTCACAGCTTCGGAGGCATCTGAATGGCATGGACAAGCTTCCACCCCATTTGTAAAGGTGTCTGCACATAGAAGGAAACCTCAAGAATTCCCTGTTGTCCTTTGCACTCTGGGAAAAGCTGCCTCCTGGTCTGCCCCAGGTTCGCTACCTCTACCTTGTGTACCTTTGAGAACTGGTGGGGGCCCAGTTTTAGGATTGTTTTTAGCACAAGCGTCACCTGTTTTAAGCATTTCTTAGAAAATCAGAGCCCACAATATACTTCTGGGTCCACTGAATAGTGGCGTCTTTCCCATAATGGGTGCTGTGACGGATATGGCGAGATACTGCTTTCACTGGAGGCTCTAGGGTAAGGATTCATTATGTTGGCAGGCGGGATCAATGTCAGTATCATGGTGTCCAGTTCCCTGCTCCTTACTTACTTAGGTCCTCTCTGGTCCTTCAAGGACTGCTGGGGTCGATGTGTAGCTCAGTCTCTGCTTGGCACTAAAGCTCTTGGAGAGGGTTTTGGAGGCTTTGTATGAGTGGCCAGTGTGGTTCCTTCCCTTGGGCAGTCAGTCCAGTTTCCAGCATCCTCAGCAGTGGACGATAGCCACTGAGTGGCCACTGCACGCAGCTCTTCCTTGTCTTCGATCTGTGAGACTGTCCCCATCCCTCAACACTTCAAAGTCTGGCTTCTCTGGTGGCAGACCATGCGGAAGGGATAGCTGTGATCTGCTCGTTCAGTTATCCATGTGTCTCTGGCGATCTTTGCGAGTGGCCCTGACACCATAGGCCACTTTTCTCTCTGGTTGACTTCAGCGTGTCCAGCCTCGGTTTGCAGGGTACCAGGAAAAAGCCCTGCCCTCTTCCCAGGTGGTCACAGCCAAAGACTGTTCTGAAGAGCCAGCCTCTT
Organism: Hyaena hyaena; assembly: GCF_003009895.1. NCBI lineage: Eukaryota > Metazoa > Chordata > Mammalia > Carnivora > Hyaenidae > Hyaena > Hyaena hyaena. The sequence continues at coordinate 175,463 of NW_024082354.1, read as the reverse complement.
CGCCTAATTTTGGGTGGTTCAGAAGGGAAGTCCAACTCCCGGGATGCTCAGAGAGTCGGCTGAGGCTCCTGTTGAAGTATCACTGCTCAGCTTCTGCCTCATCTGGTTCTCTGTCTCTCCGTTCTCCTTCCCAGGTGTTGATTCCTCCCTTATAAACTTGTTTTTCACATGCAGAACTCCAGAATCTTGGTCCAGACAATGCATAGCATTTCTTTTAAAGATTCCCTTCTCACAAACCTTCTACAATTTTCCTTTGCACATTCATTCAGAATTTGTCCTATGTTTTCCCTCTTTATTTAATAGTTTTTAAAATTTTTGTCTGAGAGTTAGAGAGAGATAGCACAATCCGGGGGGGGGGGGGTTGGAGGGAGAGAGAGAGAGGAATATCTCAAGCAGGCTCCACTTGGAGGCTGACACGGGGCTCGATCCCACAGCTCTGGGATTCTGACCTGAGCAGAGGTGAAGAGTGGGATGCTCGAGAGACTGAGCCACCCAGGTGCCCCAATTTTCCCTCTTTGAACAACCAGTCTCACTTCCCTTACATACAGAGCTGTCTCCCTTATTTGTTCAAGTCGTCTTCATTACATTTCTTACAATTGTTTACATCTGTCTGTCATTCACTTGCCCATAAAGTCAGGAGCCCTCAGACAAGGCTGAAAAGGTTTTGTCTTCTCTGTCCCATTTTGTGACAGTAATAACACGAACAGCTGGTTTGACTTTCAGTAACAGAAGCAGAATAAAACTATTACATTTAATGTTGGTGATTCTAAAGACATATGCCCATTTTGATTAAACGAACAACATGAAATTAGCTTTCATACCAAATATTTTCGAAGATCACAACATGAACTCGAAAGGCGATGGGGGTTAGTTTCTCTGAGTTTTAGAACACCTAGTTCTTACAAGCACTTGCCTTGAAACTGGCTAAGTAGAGCACTTTTCCAACTTAATTTTAGCAACACCACCTGGAGGTAGAGAAACTGTCTCACACTGACAACATACATAGACACATGTACAATTACACAAACAGGACGCAAGCCAAATCTTAAAGGCCCAATCTGTTAACATCTCCCTTTTACAAAACACAGTGAATTGCGAGATGGTATTACTCTTTATGGATCCAGTATATGGTTATTTTTCTCAGTAGTCGAATGCATATTGTGGTCAAGCAGAGTTGCAAAAAAAAAAAAAAAAAAGACCTTGTAGCTTGGGAGACTATGGCCCAGAGGGCTGGAGGTGCAGACAATTTGTCACTTCCCATTGTCCACCAAGAACATGGCTGGTTTTATTCAAAGATAACCATAGCTACCAGCCACAAACAAACCAATGGAAGCCCAGGTTACCTCCGTGAGTGTTTCCTTTGTGAGAAGTCATGGCTCTGCCGACTGAACCAAGCCACTTCGTCATCAGCCTTTTCTTAAGCAAGCGAGTAAAGGAGGCTCAGAGAACCAAAATCCCCTCTTGGATGAGGCTGTAGATGGGACAGTGTGGGGCACAGGTAGTGTTGAGTTCATGTCCACTTCATTCTTCTCCTTTTTTTCCCTCTCCCTGTGCTGCAGTGTCTGCAGACTTACCTCCTTGGAATCCTGAGGAAGGGTGTGTGGCAGGCCCATGTGCACTGGGGCAGGAAATGCTGGCCCCCACTTGGGGAAAAGTCCATGTTCACTCTCTTCTGTCTTCCCTTCTCTCCCCTAGGATTCAGATTCTAGTGTTTCATGGGCCTTTTACTGTTTCTGTCTCTTTGGCTCTCTGTGCTGCATCCTGAACTGTTTCCTCAGGATGGGCTTTCCAGTCATTCGCTAATTCCCCTCCCCGCCCCCCCTTAAGCTGTGTCCAGTCTGCAGTGTGGCCCATCCGCTGTGGACAGAGGCTCTCAGAAGAGGTCCAGAGATGTTCAGCCTGATGACAAATTTATATCTTTATGCGCCGGTGTGCCCAAAAGCATAGGTGAATAATTAGGTTTTTAAATCTATTGGTCTCTTCACATTGAGAACAAAAGGAGAGCTACGAACCAAAGTCCTGACAGTACTAGCTTTTATCATTGTCCGTGTACTTACTTTTGCTGGAGATGACTTCTTCAGAAGGCTTCGAGTTACTGTCCAGGGCCCTTTCATTTCAACCCGAAGGACCTTCTTCACTGCAGGGCGTCTCTAGTGGTCAGGGCAAGCCTTTCAGCTTTGGTTTCTCTGGGAATGTCTTCATCTCTTTCTCATTTGTGAAGGACCGTTTTCCCAAATGCAGGATTCCTGGTGGACAGCTTCTTCCCTTCAAGGCTTTGAACCCATCAACCCTTGCCTTCTGACCTCCAAGGTTTCTGAGGAGACATGTGCTCACAATCTTATCGGTGAAAAGATGATGAAAAGCAATTTTTCTCTGAGCTTTATCAACGTTACTAATGAGCCTTATCGTGTTTTACACAACACAGCATTTCCCTATATGTTGTAGTACCATTTTGAGACCAGGAATTGAGTAATTTAAGTGTAGACATTACGAGGGCTATAAAAGCTAAAATTATAGTTTTCTAAACTCAAAATGAAAAGGTACTGACCGATCTTATAGATTTCGGTTTCTAACAAAGTAAATATCAATCTTGAAAAGCCTGCACCAACAAACAAAATGCCCATTGGGATACTTTTTTTATTTTTATTTTTTATTCTTTTTTTTTTTTCTTTTTTTTCTTTTGAGTGAAGGGGTCTTGGGAACAAAAAGGGAGGAAACACTGTGGTCGCAGACATCCTGGCCATGATTGCCTGATGGGCCCATTGCCTGCTCTGACCTCGTAAAGCACCATTGCAATGTAGCTGCAAAGCCTGCCTTTATAAGACCCTGGCTCAGCCCGGTGTTTGGTCTTTACAGCCCAGGAAGCCTTGATGACCTGTCGGCCTGACCCTAGCTAGTTTGGTTTCTGCTTCACTTTTTGTTGTTTGGTTCATGTATTTTTTTCATTTTCATTTTTTTCCCCTACTCATTTTTTTCTCCATTTTCTTTGCTTTTTCTCCCCCCCTTTTTTTGTCCTTTTTTAGTTTGTTTTTTTTTCTCAGTTTTTCTTCCTTTTGTCTCTTCATTTTCTTTCTGTTTTTTTTTTTTTTNGTTTGTTTTTTTTTCTCAGTTTTTCTTCCTTTTGTCTCTTCATTTTCTTTCTGTTTTTTTTTTTTTTTCATTTGTTTGTTTCTTTAGTATTAGCGTTTTAGTACAGTTAGTATAGTTCATCTTGTTGGTATAGTAGTGAGCGTAGTATTGTTAGTATAGCCTAGTGAGTGTAGTTAGCCTTGTTGATATTAGCACATTTTGTATCTTTGGTTTGTTAGTCAGCATAGTTACTGTAGTTTGCAGTGTTATTTAGTATCAGAGTAGTTAGGACTGTTAGTGTAGTTAGCAGGTCACCATGATTCAGGAGTTTTTGCCTGTCGTCGTTGACGATGAGGCGACCTGTGTTTATGTGCTCCCCAAGTCCATAGGTGGGGGCAGCTTCTCCGAGACAGTGGCTGATGACATCCTCAACCAGGAGATGGATGTCAAATTCATCAGAAAGACCCAGCAGGACTCCACTGGCCTCCAGGGACTTTATCACGAAGCCCAGAACACGAAGACATCGAACCACCGAAGCATCGTCACATCCCTTCAGGTGATGAACACCAGTGAGACCTTACTTCTGTTTACAGAGTGTGTCACGAGAGACCACCTGGAGGACGCCTGCCCACCCTGGGGCCGTGTGGCTGAGGACGTTCCCGACAAATTCTGTCAGCTGATAGACATATTGGAGTGCTGCCACCAACAAAGTGTCTTCCCCAGGGACCTGGAGCTACAGCAGCTGCTCTTTGACCAGGACCTCAAGGTAGCACGCAAAGGCTTTGGCCTGAGCATCCAGTTTGCGGGCTACAAACTCCACATATTCTGGGAGAGCCCCAATCCTGCTGCCCCGCGACTCTTCCTGCCTCAGGAAGACCCATTTCCTCTCACAGATGTGTGGAGCCTTGGGTGGGGGCGGGGTTTGTACTGCCTAGCCACAGGATTTGAGCCCTTTGAGGGAGAGGTCATCTGGGACTTCCTCAGGGACTTGTGACAGCAGAGTGTTCTGATGCTGATGTCACTCGAGGATGGAAACGTTTGGAGCACATTGAGATGCATCCAAGCAGGACAGAGAAGAACGGACAAAGGGGAAAATCCAGGGTGGGAGGAAGGTTAGCCTTTGACTGAGACACCCGATGAAGAAAACAAGGACCCCATGATGCCTCAGATGATGGCAAAATGGCCAGGCTGTGGCCCACCCAGCCTAGAGGCCACGATCTGCTCACTGAGCCCAGCCAACTCCTGGAGCCCCACCCTGGTCTCCCCCTCCAGCTCCAGCACTTTCTCCCTGGGGTCCTTTAAGACCGCCGAAGAGACTAGCATCAAAAGCGACAACACCATCAAAATCAATTATTAGGAAGACCTAGAAGACAAGGAAGAGACCCCAGAGAGAATCAGAACTAAACCCCAAACCCGATTCCGAAAACTTCTGTGTAATTTAAAGAAAATATTTAAGAAAAATAAAGTGACTCCACAATAAGAGAGCCACGGTCCATGCCTTTTTCTTCTTTTGTTTTTTAAGTTTCAGGAACCTTAAATAATTATTTGTTTTGAAAGAGAGGGACAGGGTGAGTGGGGGAGGCGCCAGAAGAGAACCCAAAGAGGCTCCCGGCTCTCAGCTGAGATCTGATGCAAGGCTCCAATGTCCAAAACTATTGAGATCCCAACCTGAGCCCGGGCTGAGAGTGAGATGCTTAAGCGACTGCGTCCCACCCAGGTTCCCCCTTCCTGCCTTTGAAGTGGAGGGCAAGATGCAGAGCTCCAGAAAACCTGTGGACAGGCACAGGAGAATGGCCAGGACGATGGGTGGGACCAGATTCAGGACACCTAAAGACACTACAGGAATGACAGCGGGATAGCCACAATGGATTTGGAGTTGTAGGAAACACAGGGTGGAGGTGGTGACATTTTGGGGTGATGTGGGGTTCGTGGGTTCCAGAGCCAATGGCCAAGAAATGATTCATGAAGAAATCTTTGGTGCAAAAAGGTGATTTTAAGAAAGCATGGGGCCCGGTCCCTGAGGCAGGGAGAGCTGCGCTGGGGTCGTGTCGGGTAGCTCATTATGTACTCTCTGGTTGGAAGGGCGTTAGGGGTAGAGTAAGTCTCCATGGAATTCTGGAAGCAAGGTTCCAGGGCCTTGAGGGGCTAGATGTTGGTGGGGAAACGCTGTACGTTTATTCCCATTTAATGAAACCTTAGTCATGAGACCCCTTACGTGGATGTTGGTGACCACAAGCTTGGAGTGTAATTGCCAGCATGTAGGATGGGGCCATTGAGATGAAGTAGACTTGCAGGGTCCTTGAGGTTGGAATGACGTGAAGCTAAGGTTCTCTTTTGCCCCCACAGAAATGTCCTCCTTGAGGCAGCTGAGCTCCTAGAAGGAGGTCCCTCTACCTGTTTCAAGGACTTGTCAATGGGCTGCAGGCAGTAAGGGAATTTAAGTTTTCACTGGCCTCAGTTTCCCACATGGCCACGGCAAACACTTAGACTTTGTTCTGGGGTAGCCAGGAGTGTCCGAGGAGGATCACAACATATTCCACCTGAGAGGGCTGGAACCAGCCTGTATCTTGCCCTCAGCCTGCCTTATGCTCCCTCACCATATCCCCTCTGAACACTTTTGACCCTGAAATCATTAGGGCTACTGCAGGTGGAAGGGCTCATCTTCTGTAGCATCTTCCTTCTGAGGAGGGGTGTAGAGTTGTCCCTACCTGTCACGGTCAATGTGGGCCAGTCAGGGAACATAGAGGGGAGTTAGAAAAGGCAGAGACAGGGGCGCCTGGGTGGCTTAGTCGGTTAAGCGTCCGACTTTCACTTGGGTCATGATCTCGTGGTTCGTGGGTTCGAGCCCCACGTCGGGCTCTGTGCTGACTGCCAGCTCAGAGCCTGGAGCCTGTTTCGGAGTCTGTGATTCCCTCTCTCTCTGACCCTCCCCTGCTCACGCTGTCTCTCTCTCTCTCCTAGAAATAAATAAAACATTAAAAGAAAAGGCAGAGACAGTGTAATCCATCGTGGGCAACTGGTATGAACCTCCTTGAGGAGAAATGATCGTGTGATGGCTTGAAGTGATGGCAAGGATGGAGTCTTGGTACCAGGCAAGGAGACTTGGGAGAAAACAGCCAACCAGAATGACAATAACTAGAAAAATGAGCCCAAATGGAAATCCTTTGGTAGCTGACAAACCTCCTGCAGTCTAGGAGTTGAACCAGTTATTGAAGGAAAGAGGAAGATTGTTTGAAGTGCCAATTGGAGTACTCATGTCATTCAGAAATCCAGAAACGTTTCTGCAGGTATCCAGAATGTACACCTGGCATTTGTGTTGGATGAGGGTGTCTGTTCCACTTTGTGCAGCAGTTAGCACATTGCATGTCATTCTATTTTGCAGAACTGTTTTATGCATTTGGGTATGTTATTTGGGTATTTCACACTAGAATGGTATGGTATGTAGAGAGTCCTTTAAGGCCTTAACTGGGTAACAGGTGGTGGATAGTCATCCTAGAGACTCTCTTTTGTTGAGGAAGCAATCAGCTCATGAATCAGAGGTACTTTTCTAGAACGAAAGGAAACAGAGGTAATGAGTTAGAGCAAATTACCAAGCTCGTGTCTACCAGTGCTCCCCTTGAGATGTTAGATGTCAAGCCAGAAGCATCTTCAGATGAGGGTGGGAACAGGCAGCAGGAATCTGACGGGGCTTTCTGGTGTGTGACCCCAGTGTCTGTGGTGGTCCTTTTGAATGGCCCATTGTAAGAAGGAATTGTTAGTAAAACTTGGGAAAAGGAATGAAAAAGAGTTGTGACCATCCTCATAAGAGAAGTTTGAGGTCTTCCACAGACCCACAAGAAGAAGAAAGCACATGAGTTTGCTCATTGATTTCCTGCAAAAGGGGGTACAGGTTTTAGTTAGATACAGGAGCTGGTGAAACATGCCCCTCTAACTTGACTACAGCCCTTGTATTTTGGAGTCAAATTGGCAGTTGTGATGACTTTACATCCTTTGAAGAAACCAGGTCTTGTGGGTTTATATGGGGTGGGTTTCTAGTAACTGTCATGTCAGGTTTAGGGGGGACATGGTTTGCATGCTTAGAGATGTATGAAATACCCCAGCCTCAAGTGAATCATGAAGAAAGCACTGGCGTCTTTGTCTCTTGATAGGTCTACAGTAGGAAAAGTCTATGCAGGCACTGGTTGGGGGAATCCATCCCATCCTCTGGATGTTTCAATCATATACCCAAGGGATTATTATTCCCACAGAATAACAAGCAAGAAGCCTATCTGTACCTATGCTACGGTGACAAGTTTTCAGAAGTTGAGCTCAAGTTGTCCAGCTCAGTTAGGCAAACAACAAGCTTTGAAAGACCATCGTAACTAGAAGTGACCATCCCCAAAGACATGTTATTGAAACAGGTTTTTTCTCGAAAAACCCTCGTTTTCAGAGAGAGTCAAATAAAGACTAATTCGCTTGTAGAACAAGTCCAGTTTTAACACACTTGGTCTAATTACCTACATTAGTGCAGCAAAATAGCAATTGATCATAAGGATCTTTTCAAGTCAGCTCTGCCAGAGCCTTTTCTTTTTTTTTTTTTAATATTTTTTATTTATTTCTAGGAGAGAGAGAGAGAGAGACAGCGTGAGCAGGGGAGGGTCAGAGAGAGAGGGAGTCACAGACTGAAACAGGCTCCAGGCTCCGAGCTGGCAGTCAGCACAGAGCCCGACGCGGGGCACGAACCCACGAACCGCGAGATCATGACCTGAGCGAAAGTCGGACGCTCAACCGACTAACCCACCCAGGCACCCCTGCCAGAGCCTTTTCTAAAGGATCTCCAGATTGACCTGTAGCAGCTCTTGGGGCCCGACGCCAAGCCAGGTACTTCCCATAGACAGGCCTGCGAACCCCACAGAAGTGGGCAAATTCCTCTTCACAGAGTCCCCGATATATCCTCAGGTGCCTGCCCCTGCCAGGAAGAGACATTCTTGACTCTCCTGAGGAGGTTTCTGGGAACTCAGGAAACAGGGTCTCAGGCCCACATATCCAAGGGGCTATTTGACTCCACGTTTCTTAAGTCAACCTTAGTTCCTTAGAGCTACATGATCTAAGCTACTGTGAGATCTCGACCTGAGCCCAAAGCAAGTGAGAAGCTTAAGCAACCAAGGCCCACCAAGGTTCCCCGTCCCTGCCTTCGAAGTGCAGGGAAAGATGCAGAGCTCCAGGAAGTCCAGGGACCGGCAGAGGAGAGTGGCCAGGGCAATGGGTGGGACCAGATCCAAGACAGCTTAACATGCTATAGGAATGACAGCAGGATACCCACCTGCTAGAATTGTAGTTGTAGGAAACACAGGGTGGAGGGCCACACCATCAGGGTGAGGCCCTTCCTTTCTGCTGACTCCAAGAGGCACATCCTCAATCTAGGAGGACCAAATCTTGGAGGGCCTACAGGTACTGACAGAGGCAGTACAAAGTACTGCAGCGAGCCCTCTTTAACTGCCAAATTCTTCACAGAGAACACAGGCCCGAAGGGGACCAGGAGACCGAGAAGAAGGTAAAAGTGCCAGACAGTCTCCACCCAGCCTGGAGTCCAGGATCAGCACACAGAGCCTAACTCCCTGCGGACGTCTTGGACGCCCTCCTCAGGCTACGGCCCATCGTCTCTGCAGAGCCCTGGGAGCCCTCCTGCAGCCCCAGTTCAGCCCCACAGCAGAGCCCTGTGACCCCTTCTGCAGCCCCAGCCCAGTCTACCAGCAGAGTCCAGGAGCCTTCTCTTCTACCTCCAGCCCACCCCCCACCTCACAAGCCTTGGCACCTTGTCAGGCACCGGCATCTGCAGTAGTAGTGGATCCCTAGGGGGAGTCAGATGGGCCCAGCGTCAGTCATGGGACACAAACACAAGTGGGAGCGACTACGGGGAGCCAGGGAGAATGACCCTAGAGCCAGAGCGAAAAGTCAATTTCATTCATCAACTAATACATTCATTCAAAAATATATGTTTAAGAAACATAAATTTAAACTTTTGTGACAGAGCCATGGCCTGCGTCTTCATATTATTTTGTTTTAAGTTGAAAGAAACTTCAATACATGTTTATTTTGAGAGAGAGGGACGGTGCTAGTAAGGGAGGGGCAGAGAGCGAGCCCAAGCCCACTCTGTGCACTCAGCACAGAGCCCCATGCGAAGCTGCAACTAACAACCACCTGTGATGATGATCTGAGCAAAGCCAGGAGTTCGATGCTTAAGTGACTGAGGCCCACCCAGGTACTCTGTCCCTCCTTTGAAGCAGAGGGAAAGATGCAGAGCTCCAGGAAGCCTGGAATAGGCACAGGAGAGTGGCCAGTGGCTGGACCCGACACGGGCTGGTGTGTGACGCATGATGCGTGCCCTGTATGGACAAGGAGACCTGGGAAGAAGATCTGGTCCCGTGGACCGTGGGACTGTGCGCACCCCTCAGAATTCTCTGCAGTGGATTCCAATTGAGAGGGTTTACCATGTCCACGGCCTCCAAGAAGAGAGGCCACCCTAGCTGCAGGTCTGTCTTTCTGTCCCCAACTAGGTGAATGAAGCTTTAGAGACTAGACTGATTTTCCTGAGGCATCTAGCTCCTCTCCTGCTCTTGTGTTTTTCATATGGGGAGGAGAGAGTACGTCATTTTATCGTGGAATAAAGTTGATGCTCCAGAAAGATGTATCACAGATCCTCTGTTTGCATCCTCCCCACACAGAACTGGGGCTGTGCATGTCCCAGGTGGAGGGGCGTGGCATGGGGTGATGTAGTAGTAGGGAACTCACCAGAACGACGAAATGGAAAAATAACTTAAGGGACTAGTCCCAGGATGACTGCAGGGCAGAGATGGTGGGGGTGCCCGGGTGGGTCTGTCACTGAGTGGCTGACTTAAGCTCAGCTAATGATCATGCAGTTCCTGGCTCTGAGTCCTCCGTCAGGCCCTGTGCTGATAGTTCTGATCCTGGATCCTGTTTTGGATTCTGTGTGTGTCTCTCTCTGCCCCTCCCCAGGTCTCACTCTGTCTCTGTCTCCCTCAAAAATAAACAAATGTTAAAAAAATAGTTTTTTTAAAATGCAGAGGTTGTGTATTACCTTCCTCCAATACCTTCCTTGGCTCACATTTCCAGAAGGACCAAGGGGAATATTTTGGTCCCGAGCCCTATGTTGAGTGTGACCAAGAGGTCACAACAGGGTCACAAAGTCCCGTGAACCAGCCTGTGTGGGAGAGGAAGTGGCATGGGTGTGGGCCCCCAGGGTGGCTTAGGAGTCCCGTGAGCAGGGACCCACAAGATGACTTGCACTACACAAGACACCCTTGGCTGCACGTGCACAGTGGGCTCTGGGTGGGGTGCCCCAGAGTCAGTAATGGAGCCCCTCAGCGATTTGGCACCACTGGTGGGTTTTCAATGGGCCCCTGAATTATGAATTCCTTCACTCAGTTTGTGTGAGGGACAGTCTCTCATAAAACATGAGCTCAGGGTAGAGGGTGGTCAGTACCAGGACAGATCATTAAAAGGGATGTGGCAGACCTGTCCATGTGGCCCCCAGTGGCAGTAACCACTTCTCCCAGACCCAGACACCTGACTTTGAACTGTGCATGTGGCCACCCAGGACTGCAGCGTTCCCAGCATCCTCTGCGGCAGGGCTGGTTGTGTGAGCACCTTCACCCCCACTGCATTATGGGAAGGGGAATGAGTTAGAATTCTGGGATGTCTCCCAGCCCAGAGAAGCAGGCCCTTTGTGCTTCTCTCCCTGTCCTGCTGCTGGGAGTGTGAGCCCCATCTTGTCCTGTGTGGACCAGGGCAACTCCTGGGATGACAGGGCTTCCGGAAGAGGAGCTTCCTGGAGCAGCCCTGCCAGGCCCTCCCTGGACTGTCTGCCTCTGGACCAAGCAGGAGAGAGATGCAAACTCACGCGTGGGACCTCTGTGACGGCAGCTGAACCCTGTCGTAACCAGGACGGCAGTTTGGGGGCAGACTTCTCTATGTGGTTCCTTGGGGTCAGGCTGCTCCTAGAAGCACAGCCCTCAGAAATTCTCAGCCCCTAATTCCATGGGGTGAGCAGCCAAGTTCGACTCCAGCACTCCCCTCTCTAGGTGCTTCTGGACACACAGGGGATCCACGCTCCCAACACAGGGAGCCCACCAAGTGTCTTACAAGGACTACCTCTTCCTTCCTCCCACACTGGCGTATTCTTGCCCTCTCCCAGAGAGGCGGCTGGGTTTGAAATACACTGTGCTGACTCTTACCCTTCTAATAGCTGCAGATTCTAAGTCAATAACTCCTGCAACAGGCTGTCTCATGCACAGTGTCACTTGATTATTGGTAGAAAGATGGAGCCGAAAAGTTCCCTGCTAAGTGAACAAGCTTAAAAGACGAATTTGAAAAACCAACAGAGAGCGCACACAGGAGGAAGTAGAGCCTGGGACTCGGTGAACATTGATTCTGAGCTCTTGGTCTGGGGAGATGGATCCTTAAGGCTTCCGAGATGCGTGGTCTGCTCCGTGTCCTTTCCTATATGCCCTGCACTCTTCCACAACCTGCCATTTTACAGGGGAAAGGACTTCTAGTAACATGAACTTTGTGGGAGATGTTGTAACAAAGTCTACAGTCCATTTGTTGGTTGACTCTTCTTGTCTGCACAGCCTGGTGGCGCTGCTTTAAAATAAAGTGTATGCGGGTAAAATCTGATGTTCAGTAAGTCCTAGAGATCAGGAGACGATGCCTTTGAAAACAGATTGTTACTCCTGGTTCTCAAGAAGAAGGGGCTTGCCACACCATTCAGGGTGCAGGGCCAGTGAAGAAGCCCCAGGAGGATGGACAGTAGTGATGGGCGCATTTATGGTGGTTTCTGCAGGAGGGAACAGGCGAGGCAGGGAGGCAGGCTTAGGACTGGCTAGTGTGGATACTTTCAGGACTCTGGGGCCGGGGGCTGTCCTGAATGACCTGGTACCTGGCCCTGGGGTGCTTCCCGCAGGTAGACAGTGGCCCAGGGGAGGAGAGCCTGACGCATAAAGGAGGTGGTGGGTGTGGGCTCTGGGTTGGTTGGTTTCTCTTTGGCCTTGGACCCCTAGGAGGAGGATTCTTCATGGGGGCGGGATGACGTGGTGACAAGCCAGAGAGGCTAAGTCAAAGTGACACAGACAAGGCATGTCAGTCAGAGAGAGGCAAGCTGGCCGCATCTCAAGTGTCACCTCCTCAGAGTAACCATCCCCCCCTCTCCAACCTCCAGTGTTAGGATCTCCCACCCACAGTCTCCCTCGCCATGACCCACATCATCCCTTCAGGGCATTCAAGGCCCCATGCCTGCTTGGCGCCTGGCCATGGTTCCCCTCTCCGGAGGAAGTGTCCTCACAGTCTGCACCAGGTCCTGTGCAATCTCTTCTCTCTCCACTGCTGCCCACCCCCGCCCTGGCTGGGCCCCAGGTCCCCAGCCCCATGCAGGCTCCTCCAAGCTTCCTGAGTCCTGCGCTTTCCCCTGACGCACAGTTCCCTTCTAACACACTGTGCCCATGGCCTCCCCTCCACAGTGCCTACACCCCAGGAGCAGGGGGCAGAGGTGTCTGGGGTTTGTTTGGTTGTTTTTTGTGTTTTGTTTTGTCTCATTCATTGCCGTGTCTACAGCCTAGGTCACTGCCAGGCACATAGTAGGGGCTCAATAAACAGTGAATCGACTACCCTTAGAACCACCCAGGACACCTCACTCAGCACACCTGACTGTAACTGCCTAATGAGCTGTCTCCCAGAGAGATGGTGTGCTCTTGGAGGGTCAGCCTTATACTGGCACACCAAGGGTGTAAGCCCTGTTACCATGCATGAACTTGGGCAGGCCCCTTGTCTCCCTGCAGACAGGCCTGGCCTCAGCCACATACAGGACATGGTGCTTCGTGAGCCACCAGAGCTGCAGCATCGCACCAGGCATCTGATGCTGTGTGCCCTCAGTGTGGACCTTAGGACACTGGACCATGAGGGTGTCTGGGGTCTGCAAATGCCTGATGAAGGGATGTACAAGGGAAGTCAGAAGCCATGGCACACCTTGGGGACACTTCCCAGAGCCCTTTTTCCCTGGCCTGGCCCACCTCCTCCCCTTCTCAGCTGCCTCTACAGGGCCGGCCTTGAGGGCTGCATTTTCAGCCCAGTGAGCCCCCTGGCCAGGAGCCGGGGCAGGCTGGGCACTGCTGTGGCTCATGCCCAGGTAAGGAAGTGAAGCTCCACCAGGCTACAGGGAGGATAGCAAACTCAGGTACCTCCAGGGGCCGGGTCTGGTGAGGCAGGGAGAAGCCTAGGGAGCAGTGGGGACTGTGGAGAGTGGGGACACCAGCTCTGTCCCCAGGGATTCCTGCTCAGCTCCAGAAGAGAGCTGCCTGGAGGGAGTGGCCCTCACGTGGACGGATCTCCTTTTTTTTTTTTTAATTTATAGTTTTAAATTTACATCTAAGTTAGTTTGCATAGAGTACAACAATGATTTCAGGAGTAGTCTCCTCAATGCCCCTCACCCATTGAGCCATGCCCCCTCTACAACCCCTCCAATAGCCCCCTGTTTATTCTCCATAGTTCAGAGTCTCTTATGTTTTGTCCCACTCTCTGTTTTTATAGTATCTTCGCTTCTGTTCCTTTATGGCCATCTGTTTTGTATCTTAAGGTCCTCATATGAATGAAGTCATATGATACTTGTCTTTCTCTGACGTATTTCGCTTAGCATCAGGCCTTCTAGTTCCATCCACATAGTTGCCACAGCAAGATTTCATTTTTTTTGATTGCTGAGTAATACTCCATTGTATCTATATGCCACATCTTCTTTATCCTTTCATCCATCGATAGACATTTGAGCTCTTTCCATACTTCGGCTATTGTCGATAGTGCTGCTATAAACATTGGGGTCCATGTACCCCTTCGAAACAGCATACCGGTATCCCTTGGATAAATACCTAATAGTGCAATTGCTCAGTCATAGGGTAGTTGTATTTTTCATTTTTTGAGAAACCTCCCTACTGTTTTCCAGAGTGGTTGCCCCACCAGCATTCCCACCAGCAGTGCAAAAGAGAGCCTCTTTCTCCACCAACATCTGTTGTTGCCCCAGTCCTTAATGTTAGCCACACTGACAGGTGTGAGGTGGTATCTCTCTGTGGTTTTGATTTCCATTTCCCTGATGATGAGTGATGTTGAACATTTTTTCATGTGTCAGTTGGCCATCTGGGTGTCTTCTTTTGAAAAGCGTGTGTTCATGTCTTTTGCTCATTTCTTCACTGGATTTTTTTGGGGGGTTGTTGAGTTTGATAAGTTCTTTAGAGATTTTGGATACTTACCCTTTATCTGATATGTCGCTTAGAAATATCTTTTCCCATTCCGCCAGTTGCCTTTTAGTTTTGCTGATGGTTTCCTTCTCTGTGCAGAAGCTTTTTATTTTGATGAGGTCCCAATAGTTCCTGTTTGCTTTGGTTTCTCTTGCCTCCAGAGACGTGTTGAGTAAGAAGTTGCTGCACCCAAGGTCAAAGAGGTTTTTGCCTGCTTTCTCCTCCAGGATTTTGATGGCTTTTGTCTTACAGATAGGACTTTCATCCATTTTGAGTTTGGTTTTGTGTAGGGTGTAAGAAAGTGGTCCAGGTTCATTCTTCTGCATGGCGCTCTCCAGTTTACCCAGCACCCCTTGTTGAAGAGAGTGTCTTGATTCCATTGGATAGTCTTTCCTGCTTAGTCCAAGATCAGTTGGACATATGTTTGTGGGTCCACTTCTGGGTTCTCTATGCTATGCCATTGATCTGTCTGTTCTTGTGCCAGTACCATACCATCTTGATGATTACAGCTTTGAAATACAGCTTGAAGTCTGGAATTGAGAAGCCTCCTGTTTTGGTGTTCTTTTTCAAGATGGCTTTGGCCTTTAGGAGTGTTTTCTGGTTCCATACACATTTTAGCATTGTTTGTTATAGCTCTATGAAAAATGCTGGTGTTATTTTGATAGGTATTGCATTGAATATCTAGATTGCTTTGGGCAGTTTTGACATGTCAACACTCTTTGTTCTTTGTATCCAGGAGCATGGACTATTGGTCCATTTTTTTCTCTCTTTTTTCAATTTCTTTCATAAGCTTTCTGTAGTTTTTATCGCATAGATTTGGTTAGATTCATTCCTATGTATGTTCTGGTTTTTGGTGCAATTGTAAATGGGTTCGATTCTTTGATTTCTCTTTCTTTTGTTTACTGTTGGTGTTTGGGAATGCATCCGATTTCTGTGCATTGATTTTATATCCTGCGACTTTGCTGAATTCATGTATCAGTTCTAGCAGGTTTTTGGTGGAATCTTTTGGGTTTTCCACAGAGAGTATCATGTCATCTGCAAAGAGTGAAAGTTTGACCCCCTCCTGGCTGATTTGGATGCCTTTTATTTCTTTGTGTTGTCTGGTTGCTGAGGCTTTGTTGCCAATACTATGTTGAATAACAGTGGTGAGAGTGGGCATCCCTGTCTTGTTCCTGACCTTAATGGAAAAGCCCTCAGTTTTTCCCCATTGAGGATGATATTAGCGTTGGGTCTTTCATATATGGCTTTTATAATCTCAAAGCATGATCCTGCTATCCCTACTTTCTTAAGGGTTTTTATCAAGAAAGGATGGTGTATTTTGTCAATGCTTTTTCTGCATCTATGGAGAGGATCATGTGGTTCTTGTCCTTTCCTTTATTGATGTGATGAATCACATTTATTATTTTGTGGATATTGAACCAGCCCTGCATACCACGTATAAATCCCACTTGGTTGTGGTGAATACGTTTTTTAATGTATTGTTGGATTCGGTTGGCTAATATCTTGTTGAGGATTTGTGCATCCATGTTCATTAGGGAAATTAGTCTGTAGTTCTCCTTTTTAGTGGGGTGTTTATCTGGTTTTGGAATCATGGTAATGCTAGCTTTATAGAAAGAGTTTGGTAGTTTTCTTTCCATTTTTATTTTTTAGAACAGCTTCAAGAGAATAGGGATTACCTCCTCCTTAAATGTTTGGTAGAACTCCCCTGGAAAGGTATCTGGCCCTGGACTCTTGTTTTTCAGCACAAAGTTGATTACTAATTCGATATCTTTACTGGTTGCAAGTCTGTTCAAATTTTCTATTTCTTCCTGTTTCAGTTTTTGTAGTTAATATATTCTAGGAGTTTGTCCATTTCTTCCCTATTGCCCATTTTTTTTTGGCATATACTTGCTCATAATATTCTCTTATTATTGATTTTATTTGTACTGTGTTGATTGTGATCTCTTTTTTCATTTTTTATTTTATTTATTTGGGTCCTTTCCTTTTTCTTTTTTAAAAAACTGGCTGGTGATTTATCAATTTTGTTCATTCTTTCAAAGAACCAGCTTCTGGTTTCCTTGACCTGTTCTACTGGGTTTTGTTTGTTTGTTTGGTTGGTTGGTTTCAGTAGCCTTGATTTCTGCTCTAATCTTTATTATTTCCTGTCTTCTGCTGATTTTGGGTTTTCTTTGCTGTTCTTTTTCCAGCTCTGTGAGGTATAAGGTTAGGTTGTGTATCTGAGACCTTTCTTCCTTCTTTAAGAAGGCCTGGATTGCTATATACGTCCCTCTTATGATTACCTTTGCTGCGTTCCAGAGGTTTGGGGCTGTGGTGGTATCCTTTTCATTGACTTCCATGTACTTTTTAATGTCCTCTTTAACTTCTTGGTTAGTCCATTCATTCTTTAGTAGGATGTTCTTTCATCTCCAAGTATTTGTCATCTTTCCACATTTTTTCTTATGGTTGATTTGAAGTTTCATAGCGTTGTGGTCTGAAAGCATGCACAGTATTATCTTGATCTCCTTGTCCTTGTTGAGGGCTGATTTCTGTCCCAGTATGTGATCTATTCTGGACAGCATTCCATGTTCACTGGAGAAGAATTTATACTCAGCTGCTTTAGGATGAAATGTCATGAATATATCTGTTAAGTCCATCTGTTCCAGTGTGTCATTCAAAGCCATTGTTTCCTTGTTGATTTTCTGTGTAGATGATCTGTCCATTGCTGTAAGTGGGGTGTTGAAGTCCCCTACTATGTATTATTACCAATGAGTTTCTTTATGTTTGTGATTAATTGATTTGTATATTTGGGTCTCTTACATCTGGAGCATAAATGTTTACAATTGTTATGTCTTCTTGGTGGACAGGCCCCTTCATTATGATATAATGCTTCTTCAACTCTTGTAATAGTCTATATTTTAAAGTCTAGATTGTCTAATAGAAGAATGACTACTCCAGCTTTCTTTTGGTATCCATTAGCGTGATAGATGGGTCTCCATCCCCTTACTTTCAATCTGAAGGTGTCTTTAGGTCTAAAGTGAGTCTCTTGTAAACAATATGTAGATAGATCTTGTTTCTTATCCATTCTGTTACCCTGTGTTTTTTTATTGGAGCATTTTGTCCATTGACATTTAGAGTGAGTACTGAAAGATAGGAATTTATTGCCATTATGATTCTTGTAGAGTTGGAGTTTCTGGTGGTGTTCTTTCACCCTTTCTAGTTTTTGTTGCTTTTGGTCCTTTTGTGTGTGTGTGTGTGTGTGTGTGTGTGTGTGTGTGTGTGTGTGTGTTCTCCCCTCAGAGAGTCCCCCTTAAAATTTCTTGCAGGGCTAGTTTAGTGGTCACAAACTCCTTTAATTTTTGTTTGTCTGGAAAACTTTTTATCTCTCCTTCTATTTTGAATGATAGCCTTGCTGGATAAAGAATTCTTGGCTGCATGTTTTTCCAATTCAGCACATTGAATATATCCTTCCACTCCTTTCTCCCCTCCCAAGTTTCTCTGGATAAGTCTGCTGCAAACCTGATCTGTCTTCTCTTGTAGGTTAAGGACTTTTTTTCCCTTGCTGCTTTCATGATTCTTTCCTTGCCTGAGTGTTTTGTGAATTTGACTATGACATGCCTTGTTGATGGTCTGTTTTGGTTGAATCTAATGGGAGTTCTCTGTGATTCTTGGATTTTGTTGTCTATGTCTTTCCCTAGGTTAGGAAAGTTTTCAGCTATGATGTGCTCACATAACCTTTCTACCCCTCTTCCTCTCTTTTCATCTTTTGGGACCCCTGTGATTCTAAAATTGTTCCTTATTAAGGAGTCACTGATTTCTCTAATTCTTAAATCGTGTCGTTTTGTGTTAGTCTCCCTCTTTTTTTTCTGCTTCTTTATTCTCCATAAGTTTGTCCTCTTTATTGCAGAATCATTGCTCGGCCTCATTTATCGTTGCCACCATTTATCGTTGGCATCCATTCAAGATTGCAGCTCAGTTCTAGCATTTTTTATTTCATCCTGACTAGATTTTACTTCTTTTATCTCTGCAGAAAGGGATACTAATCTATTTTCGGCCCTAGCTAGCATTTTTATTATCATGATTCTAAATTCTGGTTCAGACATCTTGCTTGTATCTGTGTTGATGATGTCCCTGGCTGTCATTTCTTCCTGCTCTTTCTTTGGAATGGATTCCTTCATTTCATCATTTTGAAGGAAGAAAAGGAATTAATAAGTTAAAAACTTTTTAATTAAAAAATTAAAACACACACACACATCAAATAAGTGATGCTAGATCCTAGGTTTGTTTTGGTCTGGTTATTGAATGGTGTTTGACTGATTAGAGAAATAAGGGGAAAATTAAAACACACACACCCAAAATCAAAATCAAATAAATAATGCTGGGTCCTAGGTGTGTTTTGGTCTGGTTGTTTAAGGGAGGTTGATAGATTGGAGAAAAAAGTAAAACAAATGGAAAACCTTTGAAAACTTGAAAAACTAAGTACAGTGAAATAGAATAAAATGAAATGATGGAAGTAAAATAGATTTGAAAAATTTGCAAAAAAGTAAAAATATGGTGGAAAAAGTAAAAAGAAATATTTTTATTAAAAATTGAAACAAAAAATATTTTTTTCTCTTACTGTGTTCCAGAAAAGGAAAAGAAAGAAAAACAAAAAAAAGATTTTGGATAGACTAGCGAACAGACTGAAATACGATTGATATTACATTGTTTCCCCTAGAAGGCAAACTCTGAAGCATTTTAGAATCTGTAAACTAAGCAGGGGAGGGACTTGTGTTCCTGAAGAGCAGGGTTGGCCCAGTTGGGTGGAGCTTAGTGTAATGGCTCCATTCTCCACTAGATGGCGCTGCTTAACATGCTGGGATGCATTGTTGTGGCGTCTGTAGGTTCGTTTGAGCATGCCCCTGTGGAGAGAAAATGGGATCCCCAGGCTATCCAGTCTGTAGTATCGCCCTGTTCTTGAATCCGAAACTGGGCATCCTTTGTTTCTGGCTCCTGTCCATTCCTGCTTTTACAGTGTCTGTGACCAAGCCGTCAGGTTGTCAGGCAGCATGTCCCTCCTAGTTTTATGTCAGATGCAGCTGTGTTTCTGACCCCTCACTTCTGAGCACATGTGACTTGGACCCACTCAGACCTTGTGGGGAGGGTCTTACTGAGAAATGGGCAGTGCGGGTCACCCCAAGGACTGTTGGCGGGACCACACTGCTGCAAATGCTGAGAGATTGTGGCTGGATGCCAGCCTGCCCCAGAGAAAGTGCACGTGGTTGTGTAGCAGTGGGAGATCTGAGGACCCCCAGCCCCACTGTGCTCTTGGGGAGTCGCTCTTCCCACCAGAGCACCGCCAAGTAGGAAGCTGTGCAGTTTCACTCTGTGCACCCCCTATTTCTAGAGTTGTAATGGACTTTAAAGCTTCTCCTTTCTCCCTTCTCCCTTTGTAGTTATTATTTTTTAATTTTTTAAAATATTTTATTTATTTCTGAGAGAGAGAGACAGCATGAGCAGGGGAGAGTCAGAGAGAGAGGGAGACACAGAATATGAAACAGGCTCCAGGCTCTGCACTAGCTGTCAGCACAGAGCCTGACACAGGGCTCAAACCCACAAACCATGAGATCATGACCTGAGTGGAAGTCCGACGCTCAACCGACGAACCACTCAGGCGCCCCTCTTCCTTTGTAGTTAAGTCCCTGCTGCTGTTTCCACGTTCCCCCTTTCTCTCCAGCTGCTTTTGGGGGGGTGCTTTTCTCATACTCTCCCCCTCTCCCCATCTCCATCATCTCTGCACTAGCAAAAGCAGTTCCCTGCCCTCTGCAGCTTCTGTCCCACCAGGTCACCTCTCTGTGCCATGTCCCTGCGAAGTTCTGTGGTTCAGGTTGTGCACATTGTAGTGTTAATCCTAAGGTCAGTTTTCTAGCTGTGCAGGCAGGGTTAGTGTTGGTCTGGCTGTGTTTCAGGGACCTGAGATGCAAAAAAGACTTCCATGCTGTTCCATCATCTTGGCTCCTCAAGGTCTATCTAATTTTAAAATGTCATTGTCATTGTCATGTAACAAAATGCTGACTTATTGCACATGACATACTGATTATTTCTCCTCTTTGTGTAATCTTAGAATATATTTCATCTTCAAATGAATATAAAACCCTCAAAACATAACACTCCTTTTGGAAAATACAGGCATACAAATGACAACATTAACTGCAGAAATGCACCAAAGAGGAATAATAAATGGCATAGATCCATAGATAATATATCAATATTAATATTAGTTATATTGACATAATATTGAAACCAGGCCCTTTAAGTAAGCATTCTACTTCTAATCCAGTCCCGTGCAACAATAACATTATTACATAGTGTCTTTTAAACACTTAGGAGTGCCAAGAACTGCTAGGGGTGCCTTGGTGGCTCAGTTGGTTAAGCATCCAGCTCTTAGATTTGGCTCAGGTCATGACCTCATGGTTCATAGGTTTGAGCCCCACATTGGGCTCTATGCTAACAGTGAAGAGCCCGTTTGGGACTTCATCTCTCCCTGCCACTCCCCTGCTCATGTGCTCTCTCTCTCTATCACTCTCTCTCAAATAAATAAAAACTAAAAAAAAAAAAAAAAAGAGGGGTGCCTGGGTGGCTCAGTCGGTTGGTTATGTGTCCAACTCTCGGTTTTGGCTCAGGTCATGATTTCCCAGTTGGTGAGTTCAAGCCCCAGATCAAGCCCTGCTCTGCTGTTGTGGAACCTGCTTGGGATTCTTGCTCTCCCTCCCTCTTCTCCACCCCCCCCCCCACACTCTCTCTCTCAAAAATACATAAATAAACTTTAAAAATAAATCACAAAAAAAAGAGCACTAAGCACTATTAAACATATATAGTGTGTTTTGTTATTGGTTTTATTGATGAAGAGATGATTGTTTTCTTTTAATTTTAGAGAGAGAGCAAGCTAGTGGAGGAGAGGGACAGAGAGAGAGAGAGAAGAAATCTTACACAGGCTCCACACCCAGCATAGGGTTCGAAGGGGAGCTCGACGGGGAGATCAATCCCATGACCCTGGGATCATGACCTGAGCCAAAATCAAGAGTGGGCTGCTCAACCGACTGAGCCACCCAGGTGCCATGGTGAAGAGATGATTTTTAAAGAAGATATACAGATGGCCCAGAAGCATATGAAAAGATGTTCAACATCACTTATCATCAGGGAAATGTAAACTGAAGCCACAGTGAGATACCATCTCACGCCCATCAGGATGGCCACCATTTTTATTTATTTGAGAGAGACAAGGACAGCACAAGCAGGGAAGGGAAGAGATGATTTTTAAATGAACAGAGGAAACAGCAAGTGCAACGACTAGAGACCAGATGGAGCAGGAGAAGGTAATGTATGTTTTATTCCTACCACAATGGGAAACTGCATACCAGGCAGGGTCCCCACAGGATAGAGCAGACCCATTAAGTTGGATTTAATGAAAAGAGTTCACCAAAGGGGTGATCTACCCCAGGCATGTGGGTGTGGGGAGGATGGTATTGTAAGGAAGTCAATGGGCTGGTGAGGTACCTGGGCTGCCAACAGTGGGGAGTCACTACCCCCTAAACCTGAAATGAGGAGGGGAGGAGTGGTTTGCTGGAAGCCACAGGAGCCTCAGTGGTGGGTGAGGGGTCCTGGTGAAGAGCTGTGGCTGGAGAGACACAGTCACTGCCCAAACTGGGAGTAAGTCAGGGAAATATCCTAACTTTTCTCTCCTCAGTTGCCCGTCAGTGCAACTCCCATGGGCCGAAATCAACTGGGAGTCAAAGACCAAGGACACCCCAGTGATGGCATCCAGGGGGATCAGCTTTGTTGGGGGGGGGGAGCCCTCTCTGAGCCAACTCTGTAACAGAAACGGATTGGACTTGGAAACCTCCCCCCTTGACAATACTGCCCGTGAGCATTTGTTGCTCCTGAGCACTTAACAGGGCGTGTCACCATGGAAACCTGAAACTCAGGCTTGGCCGTCAGTGCCTACCACCCAAACCCTAGTCCTGCAGCTGGTCCAACCAGGTGACCAGGTGATGTTCAAAGGTGAAGAAATCATTGCATCTATTAGAGCCTCACTTGCCCTGGAGCAAGTGTCCAGGTAGCACTGTGGGCTAGTGAGTTCTCATGGCTGTGGAACTCCCTCAGGGCTGGTTTGCCCTGGCAGAGCAACACCCGTAGGAGCCTAGAGATGGGAGCAATGATTTCATCCTGCCCAGGGTGTCCCAACCTCTCTGCTGGTCTCCAGGGACCTCGCCAACCTGATCTGGCTGAGCCTGAGGCCAACAGCAAATACAGCACACAGGCACCCAGGTTCTCCCTTGACTGTACACACGAAGAGAGACACACACCTCCACAGCCACAGGCACACCCCCAGGTATGTACACCCAAAGGCACAGACAGGTATGGGCATCAATGCTCATCACCAGACAGACACCAATGGTGCGTCCAACACGGCCCAGCCCGTGTCCGGCCACACTGCTGACTCTGATTCTTCCTGTCTCGGTTTTCCTGACGGCCCAAGGATGAAGAGGACTCGCCCCATGATATGCTCCTGTGGATCCCTGAACCTCTCTGGAATGGGTGATCTTCCTCGTCACTGTCCCTCTGTCCCAGAAGGGGAAGTTCCCAGAACACAAATACCGAAGGAAGAAAGGAAAGAGGGAAGGAAGTGGAGACATAGTCATGATAAACATGTGACAGCATGATGTTAACGAGGTTGGTACTGTCTCCAGAGAGAGGCTTGGCCAACATTCAGTGAAGAGTCAGCCACCAGCCTTTGGAGCCAGCATGCCTCCCCAATGCATTCTCCCGCCTTTTCCTAAGGATGGGACACTGAGGCCCAGACAGGGAGGTCATGGGCTCCGTGCAGGTCCTCCTAGGGAACAACAGTATATCAGACACACACACACACACACACACACACACACACACACACACACACACACCCATCACACGCATTTCTGGAATGTCAATGATTAAAAAACGTTTCTTGTTCAATGCAGGAAAGCCTCACGGAAATGAAAATGGCTTGTAATGCTCCCACACAGCTAATCACAGTGGCGTTTTAAAAAATAATGCAGGCATGCACTTAGAAAATGCAAGCAGTTCCAAAAGATTACAAAATGAAAACCAGAACCTTCCTTGCTATCTCAGTCCCTCTCCCCAGAGATGATCACTCTTTGCATTTCCTTCCTGAATACATTGGTGTACAGGCTTTTACCAATGAAAAGAGAACCACTCTGCCCACTATATTGTGCCTTGCCAGTTTCTCACCTAAAACACATCTCTGCAGATCTGTCCACACCAACATAGTCTAATCTGCTGCCTTCTTTTTAATGGTTATGCTTTATTCCATGGCCTGTGCCCTCTGTCAGTGTGTGTTTATTCCCAGTTCCTTTGCTCTTAAACCCTGTACAGATGTACACTGGATGTACTATTAGTATTAATTTTATTTATTTTAATTCCGATAGAAATTGCCCAAATGCTCCTCAAAAGGATGGCATTAATTTGCACTTTTATCAGCCAGATACGAAAAGAGTCTATCCCCTTTCACCAATTTCGTTACCAATTTTGTCAGAGTGAAAAGTGAGGTCTCGCTGTTTCTTAACAGCTTTACTGAAATATAATTCACATGCTATATAGTTTACCCACTTAAAGTGTTAAGTTTACAGTTGTGCATCTGTCAGCATGATCAAGTGCAGAGCATTTTATCATTTCAGAAAGAAACACTGCCCCCATCAATAGTCACTGCTCCATTTCCTCCCTCTCCCAACCCCTAGTGACCATCAATCCACTTTCTGCATCTGTAGATTTGCTTATTCCAGACATTTCATAAAAATGAAATCATATGGGGCTCCTAAATGGCTCAGTGGATTAAGCATCTGATTCTGACTCAGGCCAAGGTCTTGCAGTTAGTGAGTTCAAGCCAGCATCAAGCCAGCCAAGGAGCCCCACAGCATGGAGGCTGCTTGGGATTCTCTCTCTCTCCCTCCCTCTTTGCTCCTCCCCCACTCACACTTTTTCTCCCTCTCTCAAAATAAATAAACTTAAAAAAAAATAAAAGAAATCCTATCATATGTGGTCTTTTGTGTCTGACTTACTTCACTTAGCATAACATTTGTAAGGTTTTTCCATGTGGCAGCACAGGTCAACCAACATTCCATTATACAGAGAGACCACATTCTGTGTATCCATTCATCGGATGATGAACACTTGGGTTCTTTCTGCTTTTGGGCTCTTGTGAATAATGCTGCCATGAACATCATGCACACACTTTTGCGTGCACATCTGATTTTATTCCTCTGTGATGTTGTGATTTATAACAAGAAGTATATATTTGGTCTTCTTCCCTTTCCTGGCATCAAGCCCCTAAAACCCTTGGAATTTTCTAAGCAAGGAGAACCATAAAAGGTGTCTTTTTCATGTTAATGAGGATACTCTGGGAGAGCACCTGTGGGTGGGAGCCGGTTGCCAAGGGACCCCTTTGATGAGAGAGTTGGAATTTTTAGACCCACTCTGACCTCTAAGGAGGAGAAAGGGGCTGGAGATTGAGTTCAGTCACCACTGGACAAAGGTTTAATCACCATGCCTAGGTAATGAAGCCTCCAAAAACACCCAAAAGGACTGGGTTTGTAGAGCTTCTGGGCGCATGAACATGTGGAGATTTGGGGAGAGGACATGGAAGGTCCTCACCCCTCCCCACACACCTTGCCCTATAGCTTACTCTTCTATCTGGTTGTTTCTGAGTTATGTCCTTTCATAATAAGCCAGTAATCTAGTAAGTAAATGTTTCCTGAGTTCTGTGAGCTGCTCTAGCCAATTAATCAAACACAAGAAGGGGTCATGGGAACCTCTGACTTCTAGCCAATCTATCAGAAGCACAAGTGAGAACCTAGACTTGCCGTTGGCATCTGTAGCGGGGATAGTCTTGTGGGACGGAGGGATCTGAGGCTCTCTCCTGGTAGAGAGTGTCATAATTGAAATGTAGGATATGCAGCTGGGGTCTCGGAATCGCTTGAGGGGACTGGATATACTTGGTGTCAGAATCACACTATTGATCTGAGCTCTTTGTTAATCAAGGAAATGTAGTCCATTGTCTGTCATGTGTATCATAAACATACTTTTCCAGTTTGTCACTTGTGTTTTGACTTCATCTGTGGTATTTTGTGACATTCAAACATCAACGTCCTTTATGTTTTCACAGTTACTCACCTTTTCTGTTTTAGGCCTATAACTGGCTTAGTAAGGTCTTTCCCACCACTATGATAAATGTATCCATAACTTCATGGTTTTCATTTCTCCTCCCTCTTCTTTTGTAATGATTCAAACTTGGATCTACATGGGGTTTATTTTGGTACCAGGAATAAAGATCCAGGGTTCTTTGTAGATGGTCGAGTCATCTTCTCAACATCTTTGATGGAAGAACCCTTCTTGTCACCACGGGCTTGACATTTATCATAAATTCACGTTTTACACTTTACCATAAATTTCATGTTCCAGTGTCTTTGAACCTACTTCAGGACCTCCAACATGGTGCTCCTCAATCCTGGTTGCACATGGGAATCATGTGGAGGCATTTAAGAAAACACCAATATCCGGATCCCACCCTCTGGACCAGCACTTCTTGGGGTGGGGGTGGGGGGGTAGGTACCAAGTATCACTTTGTTTTATTCATCTGCTTTTTTCTGGAAGCACGTTAGGGGTCCTAATAGAAAGCCAGGCCCAGGAACTAGCCACCCCACTGACTCATCTAGCTATTTCTTCTTTTCGCCCAAACTCTGTCTTAATAGGGTTGGCCCTGCCGTGACTCTTTCAGAATGATCTTGGCCATTTTTCACATTTGTTATTTTTCCAGATAAACTTTATTATCATCAAAAAAACACCTGTTATTCAAAATTAGCCACTCTGATCTTATTTTCAGCCAACAAATATTGAGTGAGCACCTGCTACTTGCCAGGCACGAGGGGATAGAGGAGTGGACATGATAAGAGACTCTGGCGTCTAAGACCCTTCACCTGCTATAGAAAGGGACGTGTGAGTGCGTGTCCAGGAAAAACTGTTGGAGGAAGCGATGTCTGAGTCTAGTCTGCACATATCTCTGGTCCTATGAGCAGGCCTGCAGGTGGTCTCCACATCCCCTTCCCCTGTGCCTTGCTGGTGACACCCCAGCTTTGTTCAGGGCAGCAGTGTGGCTTCCTAGGTGACACTTTCACTTGCCCTGTCATACATAGTTCTGGCCAAGGGAAGCCTAAGCTGAAGTCTGTGGGATTACTAAGCAAAATGGCATTCAGAGACAAGAAGAGCCGACTCGATGCCAGCAACTGCTTACCTCTAGTAGCATGAGGAAAATAAATCCTTGTGTTTAAGCCATCAAAAAGTGGATGTTTTGGGGGCTCAATCAATTAAGTGTCCGAATCTTGGTTTCAGCTCGGGTCATGATCTCATGGTTTGTGAGTTCAAGCCTCACATCCAACTCCATGCTGACAGCGTAGGGGCCTGCTTGGACTTCTCTCTCACCCTCTCTCTTTGCCCACCCCCAGCTTGCATATGCTCTCTCTCAAAATAAATAAATAAACTTGAAAAAGAAAAAAAAAAAGAAGAAATGGACTTTTGTTATTTCTGCCTGAAAAGCAATCCGAAAGGATACAACCTACACCAGAGGCTTTGTGAAATAACCCATCTAGTTTCTTGATACTGACAACTCAGTGAACAAGTCGCAATGACTTGGTGACATAAAACAGTAAGGGAAGCATTCTAAAATTTTACAAGATTTGGGCACCAGCATCTCAGTTATTCTTTTAATTATGGTTTAAAAAAATAACAAAATTAATCATGACTGTTTTGAAGTTTACAGGTTAGTGGTGTTGAATATATTCACCTTATCATACAACAAGGTTCCAGAACTTTCTGTCTTATGAATCGGAAACTCTCTTCCCATCAAAAAGCAACTCCCTGCCCCCCTCCACTGCTAACCACCATTCTACTTTCTGTGTTTATGAAAATTTTTTTGAGTATACTTTGTTTTCAGTAACTAATAGGTCATATTTTCTATTCATCAAACGAGTAATTGTGGCCTCTTTAATCTGGAAAGGGTATGCATGTGAGTCCTGACAAATAATACTTGTCTAATGCTAACTATTAGTGTTCTTAAAACGCCTATGCCTCTAAAGCAAAACTATATTAATTAGATCACTCTAGGAATATCACACAAATGGAATCATACAGTATTTGTCCTTTTGTGACTGACTTATTTCAGTGAACATAGTGTCCTCAAGACACATCCATGTTGTAGTATGTGATAGGATTTTCTTCCTTTCTTAAGTCGGAATAGTATTCTTCATTCATTCTTCTGAGGATGGACATTTGGGTTGTGCCCACCTCTTGGCTATTGTGAACAATGCTGTTATGAGCATGGAGGTACAAATACATCTTTGACATCCCACTTTCAATTTTTTTGGATATACACCCCGAAGTGAAATGTGCTGGGCCATATGTTTCACTTTTTGAGGAATTTCCCCAGCACGTGCAGCATTTTACGTCCCCCACAAGAGTGCTCTGTGGTTGCAATTTCTCACATTCTCGCCAACACATGTTATTTGCTGGTTTGTTTGCTCTTGATGGTGGCCATCCTGATGGGCATGAGGTGGTATCTCACTGTGGTTTCGGTTTACATTTCCCTGATGATAAGTGATGTTGAGCATGAAAAGATGAAAAGCATCTTTTCATATGCTTCTGGGCCATCTGTATATCTTCTTTGGAGAAATGCCAATCATGTCCTTTGCCCATTTTCTTACTTGGTTGTTGTTGGCTTTTAGGAGTTCTTTATATATTCTGGATATTAGCCCCTTATCAGACATCCAATATGAGAATATTTTTCCCATTCTTTAGATTGCCTTTTCCCTCTGTTGATTGTGTCCTTTGATGCACAGAAGTTTTTAAGTTTTCTGTGGTCCATTTATCTATTTTTGCATTTGCTACCTGTGCTTCTGGGGTCATATCCCCAAAAAATCACTGCCATATCCAGTGTCACAAAGATTTCCCCCTCTCTTTTCTTCTAGGAGTTTTATGGTTTTAGGTTTTACATTTAGGTCTTCCATCCATTTTAGTGTGTGAGTCTTTGTTATTAAAACATGCTCTGTGTGGCCAAGAAGTATGTGGGCTTCAGGGAAATTGAGGTTCTCACACTTGGCCATGGTTGGGCCTGGACACAGTTCTCTTCAGATTATTGGATCATGGGGCTGGTAAATCTTTGGTGGGAACTGGTCCTTCCCCAGTACCAGTGAGGATGCCCATTGGTCCTCATCTTAGGGGCCTTCATTTGGCAACTGCCAAATCATCATCATCCCCATCATTTTGAACAAGGTCAGGTGTACATCATTCAGGCAGCACCCATTACCTTGATCTTCCCAAAGGCAGTTGGATGGGTGGGGTGAGTGGTCAGGCCAGGAAAGGATGTGCCTCTTGCAGAGGAGAAAAGTAAAGCTTAGAAGTATTTTCACATCCCAAGTGTGATTCTAACTGCAGAACTCTTCCTTCTATACTGATGTTTTCCTCTCTCTGCATATTTTTTAAATTGCTGATATGATATCCAACCATCCATCCTGGGAGAACTGAGCTGAAAGAAATAATTTTAACTAAAGTTTAAATCATTATATATAAAGGTGCTGCTTTCAGCTTTGTTTAGAGAAGCCACAAAACTGGAATGTGCCCAAATACCCAACTATAGGGAAATACAGTTTAATCTATATCATTGGCCTAACCAATGAGTGGAATCCTTTGCAGTTAAGGGAAATCAGTTTCATGATGGCTCTGGGAGATATGCAAAAATGTGTATCTTAATTGAGCAGAACTGTGTGGAACCCGTTTGTAAATCAACACTGACTGCATAAAAGCCATTTATACCATGTTGGTCAACTTCTCATGTGTGCTCACATCCATTTTTACCCTTTTCTTGCCCTCTGGCTTCTCATGTGGCCAGTGGTCAGCAGTGGAAAAACAATGAAGGATAGGAAAGAAAGAGAAGTATTTCTCCTTTTCTCTGCTCCCTGTGACATCTCTGGCAATATGGGAGGTGGTTCTTCTCTGTGGCTTCTCCTTCTTGTCCCCTAGGGTCTTTTTGTGGCCCTCGCTCCTACTGGGAAGGCTCCTCCCATTATCCTAGCTCCTGCCAGGCAACCCCAGCTCCTGGATAACAAAGAACACTGATGTCTGTCATCATCCAGAGAAATGATAGGGGCTTCCTTCTGGGCTAGACAGCAGGGTGCCTCACTGTCATCCATTTGGCTTCTAACTCCTCTATTACCTGAGGAACGAACTCCCTGTATTAAATTCCATCTGAGTGGTTTGCATTTTCCTGGCTGATACCAGGCTGATACCTACGCTGATGGAGAAAAATAATTTTTTTCAGATCATAAAGATGGTATGTGTTTATTGTGCAAAATATGGAAAATCCAGAAACATATACAAATGAAATAAAAATCAGCTATAATCCCACCAGCTAAATTTTAGCCCTATGACCATTCCCCACATTTGTTGAATATGTGATACTGTATCCTATATAATTTTATCATCTACTTTTTTCACTAACAGCATGTTGTTCATGAATTCCTTGTTAACAATGTTTTGGATGGCTATGCATAATATATCATCAACTGGATGTAATCTATGGTTGGACATTTAAATGGGTCTTTTCTTGCTAGTATAACTAACGCTATAATTAAAATCTTTTTGTATATAAGGTTTTCCCTCCTGAATTTCAGATTACTACTTTAGCTGAATTGAACCAAAGTTGTGAATAATTTAAAGGTCCCTGGTATACATGATCAAATTCCATTCTATAAATACTGAACCTATTTACACTTCCCAGCACCTCATGAAAGGACCTTGTCTACCACTACAGGATGGGACCTTCTGGGCCTGAGATTATAAAGCTCCTTAACTAATAGGAGAAGTGCTCCTCTACATGACATAAAATGTCAACAGTCCTGGTAGGTCTGGGGTGAAGGGCTCATTTCCTGGGAGCAGGCCTAGGAGTACAGGAAAAAGCTATGCATCCATTAGCTATTGTTGCATTATGGGTCACCCCAAAACTTAAAGCCTTAAAACAACGAATGCTCATTACTTCCTGTAAGCCTGTGATGGCTTTGGTGGTCCTGCTTATCTGGGTCAAGCTTTGCTGATCTTGGCTGGAGTCAGTCAGGATGCCTTGGCTGGGATGGCTCAACCTTCTGAGTCCATCTGCTCTTAACTCACTGAGTGTATCTCTCACATCCTTCCAACCAGCTAGCCCAGGTGTGTTCTCAAGGCAGCGGCAGGATTCAAGAGACAAAGCCACAATGATCAAGGGCTTTTTCAAGCTTCAGCTTGTATTAAGTTTCCGTCTCTTCCACTTGCCAAAGCAAGATGTGGGATAAAGCCCATGGCCAGTGTGGGATGGCCCCGCTGATGGATGCAAGTAATAGGAAGCAAGAAACATGGGGATTGTTATGATCCATCTACCATAAGCACATCCTCAGCAGATGGAATGCGATCTCCAGAGCAACCAGCTAGGACCATCCTGAGGCCCAGAAGGCAGGAAGACAACATCTCAGCGGAGGCTGCTGACCTGCCTTCAACACATATGTTGCGTTGCGTTGCATTGTGAGAATGAGAAGGGGATCTGTTTGAATCACCACCCTAGAGGAATGAGATCTGGAAAGAAAAATGAAGTTGGGGGACAAAAATTACAGAAAGGTACAATTCTTCCACACCCAAGTTTAGAGACTAGCATTCAAATGCACTGTGAATGAGTAAAGAATTGGCCTCGGGTAGAATGGAGAGAAGGGAGTAAAACAGTAGCATCTTATGAACACATTTCCAATGTGAGAGGGAAGAAAGCCTCCCATTCCCTTGGCATTGCCAATTTGGGGCCAGTGAGGTTGTTAGATATCGACCTGCACAATCCCCTCATCTCAGAGCCTGAGAAACAGAAGCCCAGGGAGGGTAAAGAACTTGTCCGACCCAGCAATAGCACTGCTACGAATTTACCCAAGGGATACAGAAATCCTGATGCATAGGAGCACATGTACCCCAATGTTCATAGCAGCACTCTCTACAATAGCTAAAACATGGAAAGAGCCTAATTGTCCATCTACGGACGAATGGATCAAGAAGATGTGGTTTATCTATACCATGGAACACTACATGGCAATGAGAAAGAATGAAATCTGGCCATGTGTAGCAACATGGATGGACCTTGAGGGTGTTATGCTGAGCGAAATAAGTCAGGCAGAGAAGGACAAATATCATATGTTTGCACATATAGGAGGGTTAGGAGGAACTTAATGGAGGACCATGAAGGAGAAGAAGGGGGGAAATGGTGGGGGAAAGGGAGACAGGCAAACCATGAGAGACTTGAATGCTGAGAACAAACTGAGGACTGATGGGTGTGGGAGGGAGGAGGGAGATGGGCACGGAGGGGGGCACTTGTGGGGATGAGCACTGGGTATTCTATGGAAACCAACTTGACAATAAACTATTTGTAAAAAAAAAAAAAAAAAAGAAAGAAAGAAAGAAAGAACGAACGAACTTGTCTGAGATCTCGTGGTAAGCTCATAATGCAGGAGGTGAGAACCCGCGGCTGTGGTTTTCTCTGATACGCTGGGCTGCTGCTGGGGTGTGCTGCAAATACTCAAATTGCTTCTTAATTGGGGTCTCCTACTTAATCAGCTGTTTCCTGAGCAACCTATGCTCCCTGTTTGGAAATCTCAGTCAACATCATCAGTCTCTAAATTGGTGTGACCTAGCTCTTCTCAGGTCTTCCACGCAGGGATTTGCTTCATGGCTTTGCCCAGTAGGACAGCTGGGGAGAGGAGGGGGCTTGCAAGTGGTTTTTGGGGAGAGCGCAGCTGTTCTCACCACCACCTCCTGCTCCAGGGACTTCTGAACACTTCACAGCCTCGCCAGGAGGATCAGGACTGGGGAGCGGGCAGTTTGAGCTCAGTACGAGGTTTGGCACTAACTTCCCTTGTGATCTCAGGTAAATCTCTCTCCCTCTCGAAGTCTCAGTGACCACTAAAAGTCTCCTCTACATTAAGCTTTGTTGGGAGTCATTTCTGAGCTCATAGGTTGAGAAAGAACTCCCCATGAGGTTAAGGTAACTATTACTGGTCAGATGGTGACAGATATCCACCCCCACCCAATTGTTTCTGCTTGGAGCACCAACCCCCCAAAGCATCTTGTGATCGGTATTCGGTATTCAGAGTGACTTATTCTGGCCTTGAATATGCTGATTGCACCCTGTGAAGGAACCTATTGAGGAACTTCTTTTGTGATTATGGGAGCAAATACGGTGTTTCCTCAAAGACCTGTTTTTCTTAATACTTCCCCTTAAGCAAACAAGCTATTGACACCCCCCCCCCACAAAGAACTAACTTCACCCTTTTTATGCTAAAAACATTGTCTTGTATGCAAAAGATACCTTCCTTCCCCATAGGATAAGCATCTAAATCACCTACCTCAATACTATTGATAAAGGTTATGCATGAGTCTTCTACAAATATATGTTCTGGGAAATTCTTACATACCAAGAAATTTTTCATCGGAGACCGTTGTTTAAGGCAAATGCCACTTCTGTGCCATCCCCCAAACACTTAATTATAAAATAAAGTTGAGCCCCAGTCAGAGCAGAGATGCCTGCCTGGTGATCAGAAAGAATCTCGGGGCTCTCTCATCTCTCCCTTGCCAACACCGTCCATCCTTCAGGGAACCCTAGACCTGCTGGAGCCGGCCTCCAGCAAAGGTTACCGGGTTTAGTGGGGCACCTGAGTGGCTCAGTCTGTTGGGCATCTGACTTTGGCTCAGGCCATGATAAGGTCTGTTAGTTTGAGCCCTGCGTTGGGCTCTGTGCTGACACTTCAGAGCCTGGAGGCTGCTTTGGATTCTGTGTCTCCCTTTCTCCCTGCCCCTTCCCTGCTTGTGATCTGTCTTGCTCTCTCTTTCAAAAATAAATAAACATTAAAAAAAAAAAAAAGTTACCAGGTTTAGCAAATAAAAACAAAATATATTTGAATTTCAGTAAACAATAAATAATTCTTTAGCATAACTATATTCATGCAGTATGGGGCATACTTATACTCAAGTTTTTTGTTGTTATTTAACTGAAATTCATATTTAACTGAGCATCTTGTATTTTGTCTGACAACTCTACCCCAAATAGAAAATTCCATTCCATTCTGCTCTATATAAGCAGCCTGATGCAGCTGCAGTTGGGCTATGGTGGCTGCTGCTGAGTGTGAACCTAGATTTGTCACTCACACCTTTGTGATCTTGGGCAAGTCACTTGCCCTCTCTGAGCCTCAGTTTCCTAAATTATAAAATGAACATGTTAATCACTGATCGGTTTTCTCTGAAGACTAGGTGAGCAAAAATGAAAATATATCATTAGACTACCCTTATGTATAAGCTGCAAAATGTGTGACAAACTAGAACATTCTTTAAGAACCAACTGCATGTGACACATTCCACCATTATGAGAAATAGTGAACCATGCAATTGGGAAGTCATTTGTGTAAAAAACGAAATGCATGAGATTTCCTATCTTTCAGAATTCTTCCATAAAGTGAAATTTCATCAAGAACCTTGATTCAACCTGCTATGAACTGATAAGGAATTAGATGCTTTAGGGAAAAATCTGTGATGTGCTGGGAAACAGTGATTCATGCCTGGACTTGATTCCAGAAAGAGCTGGAGTGGTTCTTTGGACAAGCTGGGCTTTCCAATTTCCACTGGGAAGGGGACCCAGCCGATCCGGAGATCACATGCATCAGTGCAGGTGGAATCTTTCCCATCTCGCCTTTAGGCCTTGGATATGCCTCTGCTGTTAGGGTGAGCTGCATTTGATTCCCACCTTCTAGGAGCCTGGACTGATGGAGTGCACATCAGTGGAAGGGCCACATAAAACAGAAGTTCCTATATGTCCTCCAGCCACCTCTTCTGCCAAACTGCTGGATCTAGGGTGCTGGGGACTAGTCCAAGGGCCTCAGTCCTGTGGCTAACACCAGGCAAAGAGAGGGTTGACCACCAAGCCCCATCAATAGCTCCAATGCCTGAGTTACGGCAGCCCTGCAAAGTCTGAGGAAAGATCAGTTTCTGCCTTGCTAATTCTCTCCTGGCCCTGATGCATCAAAAGCCCAGTAAAGATAAGTCTGCACATGCTGGTCAAGGACAAGAAGGAAACACAGAGACATCGTTTGTAAGCTGTGACAGGACAGAGTAAAATGCCATCCACCATCATGGCACCCTGTCACAACTTAAAATAAGTCTGTGTTGTGTGGGTGGAGGGAAGACTTGTACCAGAACTAGGACCCCTGGCATGGTGGGCCTGATGTGGAGACGGTGGTTGAACATGAGAGCACACACTGCAGCCTTGGACAGTGTGGGCCATGCTGTGGCCACAGCTGAAGGGTACAGATCAGTGAGAACATTAGCTGGTTGCATGGGACCAACCTTCCACAGAAATACGCTGTGCAGGCAGAAATCATCAGCTAAACACTGGGCACTGCTACAGGCTTGGTCAAACCCTCTTTTGAAGAGTTCCTCAGGGGAGAGGAGCCTGGGTGGCTCAGTCGATTAAGCGTCCAACTGCCACTCAGGTCATGATCTCACAGTTTGTGGGTTCTGTGCTGACAGCTAGGAGCCTGGAACCTGCTTCAGATTCTGTGTCTCCCTCTCTCAGTGCCCTCCCCAACTCGTGCTCTGCCTCTCTCCCTCAAAAATAAATAAACTTTAATAAAAAATATAAAAAGAAAAGTTGTGTTAAAAAAGAGTTCCTCTGGGGGTAAAGAGAGAGAGAGGGAGAGAGAGAGAGAGAGAGAGGGAGAGAGTTCCTTTAAATTGCTAGACTAGGGGCGCCTGGGTGGCTTAGTCGGTTAAGCATCCGACTTTCGCTTAGGTCATGATCTCGGGGTTCGTGGGTTCGAACCCCGCGTCGGGCTCTGTGCTGACTGTCAGCTCAGATCCTGGAGCCTGTTTCGGAGTCTGTGTCTCCCTCTCTCTCTGACCCTCCCCTGCTCACGCTGTCTCTCTCTCTCCTAGAAATAAATAAAAATATTAAAAAAAAAATAAATTGCTAGACTAATTCCTCAAAGTTTTCCAACAATTCAGGAAGAAAAACAATTTATCTAGTATATGCAGACTCAAGTCTGTTTTAATATAAAAAATTAGAGATGAACTTCATTTGTACTCCCAAACTGCTAAATTAAGCATAAGCTATCCTTAATTTTGTTGTTAAACTGTCTTTTCAATGATTTCCCCCTTCCCCAACTTTAGTCACAGTCTCTACCTGAAGCTTCTTTTTCTTTTGTTGCTTCCTCCAAGGTCTGCAGCTGTGACTGCAAAATCATGGGTTTGATTATGGGATATGGTTGAAACACCTCTCACTTGAGACAGAAAGGGTAAACCAGACCAGGTAGGCACCTAAA
The DNA here is from genome assembly GCF_003009895.1 of Hyaena hyaena. Lineage (NCBI taxonomy): Eukaryota > Metazoa > Chordata > Mammalia > Carnivora > Hyaenidae > Hyaena > Hyaena hyaena. Next base: position 139,684 of record NW_024082354.1, on the reverse strand, counting down.
GTAATTACTTTTCATTTTCCCCCAGCCTCGGCATCCATCCAGGACTGTTAAGTTGATCACTTTGTCAGTATGTCGGAATTCCTTCTAATCATGGTTCAGTTTCCCAGGAAGCCTTGGATGTGCTGAACTCTGTGCAGGGTGAGGGAAACCCCAGCTTTGGGGCTGGCAGAGAGATGACGTCCTCAAGGGGCCGTGTCAGTGTTGTTCCAAGGAATCATGAACCCTCACTTTTATATACTGACCTTTCCATACCCAATCTTCCTTTTACTGAATCTTCTGTATTGGTTAGGATAAAAAAAATTGGCCTTTATAACGGGGACACCAGAAGAAACAACATGCTTAGAACTTTATTTCCCACTCTCCTGGAGGTCTTTATGAAGGGTGCAGAACAGGTGACGCAGCTCAGGAATGATCCCAGCTCTAACCATTGCTCTGCCATCCTCAAACAGGGTTCTTTAGGTCTAAAATAGATTAGGCATCCCTTCGGTCCCCACTGTAGAAACAGAAAAAAACAGAGAGGAAAGTAAGCACTTTTCTTGTAAGGACACAGCCCACAAGTGCTTACAGACTCTGCTTGGATACTATTGGCTGGGAGCAGCTCACATGACCCTGTGTACATACTATTTGCCAGAACTTCATCACATGGCCACGGCTGCAACTGATTCTGGGAAATGTGTTTCGCTGCATACCCGCTGGCTGAGCTAAAATGCCGGGGGCTCTGTAAGCAAGGCCAGAATAGCAGGAGGATTCTGGGGGGTAAAAGGCCCTCCCACCACCCCTGTGGGATGGATGTTTGATGGGAGTACATGGAGCTGACCAGTGGAAAAAAATGAAGAGGCACTGCTGGAGAGCTGCTCCAGCCGGTCCAGGGGTCCCTGAAGGATGGACGGTGTCAGCGAGAGAGGGTGAGGGAGCCCCGAGATACTTTCTGATTACCAAGCAGGCATCTCTGTCCTGTCAGTCTTGGTATCTTTATTGATAGATAGGTCAAACGATAATATGACATCAGAAAAAGGAATTTTTACAGTGGACAACTCTTTGTGATAAGATGCTTTGAAAAGTGTACAGAAGCAGGTTTTACAGAAGTATTCTTGCAGAACTACTCCAATCATAGTGAGGTTGAGTAAATCTTACAACTAAGGAAATAACAGGTTGTTCTTAGTGAAAAACAGGATGACATACATATTTGTTCTAAGTTAATAATGCTAGGATTAGGACATAGGTTAAGTTGTATATAGATAGGCTAGGAGTCTTTTTTTCTGGCTCACATGAGGACGAATGGTTTTGAGCTGGTTAATAGGTGGTTTGTGGAAACTTTTTGACTTGATGCTGATTGTGTACACCATGGAGGTGTACACCATGGAGGCCCTAAATGTGTTAGCCTTTGTTTTTGGGTTATGTTTTAGCTACTCTTTTCTATCTTCTTCCCAGCCACCAGTGTAAGGGAGGGTGTTTGCGGAAAGTAGGCCTTAGGGAAGGGACTGCCATACATCACCAGTTAGAAAAGGTATAAGTATTAACTTAAGTTCTGCCCTTATCTGTTCCTTAACTCTAAATTAGGCTCTTTGTCTCAGGGCCAGGCTCAATTGTAACTCTTTTGTTCTTAACGCCTTTATTATCTAAGTCTTGAATCTGCAAGGCCCTTAGGAAGAACCTTTTGACAATCATCCACAGTGCTTTCATCTAAAATCTTTTTTTTTTTTAATTTTTTAATGTTTTTTATTTATTTCTAGGAGAGAGAGAGAGAGAGAGAGAGAGACAGCGTGAGCAGGGGAGGGTCAGAGAGAGAGGGAGATACAGACTCTGAAACAGGCTCCAGGCTCTGAGCTGGCAGTCAGCACAGAGCCCGACGCGGGGCTCGAACCCACAAACCGCGAGATCATGACCTAAGCGAAAGTCGGAGGCTTAACCGACTAAGCCACCCAGGCGCCCCTAAAATCTCTTTTGAAAAGGCAGGAATATGCTTTTCCTTATGAGGTATCTGTGTGGGGAATATCAGTCTGATTTGGAATATTGTGAGGCCTGGTCAAAACCAGCAGGCTCATTTCCAACGTGAGCGAGTAGTAGCAGAAGGAAATACCAGGTTTTCGTTTCTCATGGCAGGGGCTGTGCAAACGCTGCCATTTCTTCGCTGTGACTGTCATCCAGCGAGGCCGGTGTGGCTCCCAGCAAGGCACATTCTCTATTGCAGGCGTTCCCAGGGAAGCAGTCTCTGAGAGAAATATTTGTGTGCAGGAGATTTATTCGGGAGTGCCTTGGGGAAAGGCACCAAGGAAGGCATCAGGAGTTAAAGGAAGCAGCATTGGGTGTTGAGAGAAATATAACTGCCACACAGTTGTATCAAGGGATGCCAGGATTGGGGAGCAGGTGGCCGGGCAGCTAGGGAGCTTACAGCATCCATTGAATCCTTCTTTTCCCACCCCACCCCAGTCAGGGGAGCAGAGAAAGGTGTGGAATTAGGTTTGGCCAATCCCATGCTGTCACCCAAGATTGGATCGTTCAGCAACAGGAAGCCGGGGTTGTGGGTAGTTGGAGGCCATACTGCCTGTTCAGGAGTGAGGACCGGCAGAGTGGCCCAGTCCAGCAGTGAGGCTTGTGCTAAAGATCCCACTGCCCAGTCCCTTCCCACCAGTACCCTGGGTTCTGGCCCATTTTGCCAACCTTTCCTCCAGGCTTCCAGATATCCTGGATCTCCTCGAATCCTTAGAATAAGCCGCCCTTTGGGACTAAGCCAGCCAGAGTCAGTATTTGGTATTTGCAACCCCAAAGACTCTAATCCCAGTGCACCTCTAAGATGGGTGGCAAGAAGAATGTCGGGGTGTGACTGGGTTTTTGAACACACTGTGGGGTAAGACATAAGCCAGTTTTATTCTTTCTCACAATTGCCCCTTTCCAGCCAGCTCTGGGGGACTCATGTCTCCCCATCCTGTAGGCAGATCTGATGGGTTTTGGTCACTTTCTGGTAAAAAAAAAAAAAAAAAAAAATTCAGACTATACCTCATTTGATAGTCCCATGCGCCTCCAGGCCTTCCTGCTGAGGTCACCCTCCCTCAGAAGGAAACTGTTGTATAGGGTCTTTCTAACAACAGCCATGGTCTTTCCCCTGCCCAGGGATCTGCATCTGGACCATGGAGAACACACATTGCCTTACTAGGCTCAGCAAGGACAGAGCCCATCACCCCCAGCAAGCTGGTCTCTTACACTGCCTCTAGTCCGGGCAATCAACCCTCTCTCTCCTTTAGACTTACAAAAGTGAGTAGTGAGACACCCGTGCCCTTTAGGGTAGAGTTTGTCCCAAATCATGAGGACACTTCTTGCTTCTACTTAGTGAGGCCCAGGGAGCCATGCAGTATAGCCTTGCCCTGGCGTCAGGGAGATAAGCTTCCAGACAGGAAATGGCTTGCCCCCCCCCCCCCACCATGTCACACACTCATAGGTAAGGAGGAAGCAGGTCACTGGGTAAAGCAAAGGAAAATGGGGCTTCCAAAATGGAACCTAACAGAGCATCTCCAGACACTGTCCGCTCCTTCCCTTGCCTCTTCATTGTACAAATAGAGGAACTGAGGCCCAGAGAGGGAAGGTGACTTACTGAGTGTAACACAGCACAGAGGTGGGAGATAAGAGGGAACTGCACTGGCCCCTCGGGTACAGGGGACAGTACCGTGCAAAGCTCATCCCCCTCTTGCCTGGCTGCATGTGGACCACAACCTTCATGCTTATCTGAATTTGTGGGACTGGTTCATTGATGGTGTATCCCCTTCCCACAAAGAATCAAGCTGAGATTTCTCCTCCCGGCTAGCTGTGACATCCTGCATCAAGTGTTCTGCTGTCTAGCCCCAAGCTCTTTGTTAGCCTGCTGTGTGATTTTGGTCAGTTTCCTGGCTGCTCTAAGACTCAATTTTCTCATCTGTGTCACAAGGGCTTTGAGGATGAAATTCCCTCATTCCACAAATACTTTGTGAGTCCATTGCAGCTATTGGAGACACAGAAATTAACAGCAACAAGGTGCTGACGGCTTTCTGCCCTCAAGGAATGTATATTCTTGGCAGACATGAAAGACACAAAGCAAACAAGTAAATAAGCCATTACTCCAATGGAGAAGATAAAATACGATAATGTGAATACTGAGTGAAGTGGGGGCCCTTTATCCAGAATGATTCGGAACAGGGTGATGTCTGAGGTGGGGCCAGAATGAGCAAAAGGAGATAGGCAAGGTGAGGGCCGAGGAAGAAAATTCTCGAAACGAGAGGTCTTTTGCAAACGGTGAGGGGTGGCCCCAGGTGCCCATCATTGTTGCTCTGGAGCAGCTGAAGGACCACATGACCCAGGGGAAGGTCTAGGCCAGGGTCTTAATCTTAGGGCAAGGACATAGACTCATGTTCTCCTCCACAAAATGGAAATAAAGGACACAGAATGAAATTCATCATCATTTCAAAGATAACCAATGCTCCAAGAGGTGAAGGTAACCTGGGAAGGTCCCTCAGCTGAGACCCCAAGCATAGTGGGTCTTTGGCAAGAATGGGTCCAATCTGGGACCCTTGGGTGGCTCAGCCAGTTGAGCATCTGACATCAGCTCAGGTCATGATCTTGGAGTCAGTGGGTTTGAGCCCCTCATCAGGCTCTGTGCTAACAGCTCAGAGCCTGGATCTGCTTCAGATTCTTGTGTCTCCCTTGTTCTCTGTCTCTGTCTCTCTCTCTCTTTCAAAAAATAAACATTAAAAAAATAAGGATGGTTCCAATCCTCCACTAATTTCTATACTTGTACCTTTTTAGAAAAATTGTGGTAAAATACACATAACATAAAGTTGGCCATCTTAACTACTTTAAATCATATAGTTTGGTTGTGCTGAGCACCTTCACATTGTTGTGCAACCATTCTCCAGAATCCTCCACCTTTCCAAGGTTCAGTTTTACAAACTTAAACTCAACCCATTAAACAGTACCTCTCTATTTCCCCCTCCACAGCCCTGACTACCCTAGAGTTCTCAAGTGAGTGAAATCATACCCTATTTGTCATTTTGTAACTGGCTTCCTTCACTTAGCATAATCTCCTCAGGGTTCACCTATGTTACAGCATATGGCAGAATTTCCCTTTTTAGGGCTGAATAATATTCTATTGTGTGCATCTATCACATTTTGTTTATCCATCTGTCCATGGCCACTTGAGTTGCTTCCACCTTTTGGCTATTGTGAATAATGCTGCTATGAACATAAATGGACAGATACCTCTTCAAGGCCTTGCTTTCTCGTATTTGGGGCATATACCCAGAGGTGGGATTGCCAGGCCAGATGGTAATTCTGTTTTTAATTTTTGGAGGAACCACCCTACCCGTTTCCACACTGGCACGATTTTTCATTCCCACCAATGGCGCCCAAGGGTTCCAATGTCTTCACATTCCTGCCCACACTTGTTATTTTCTGTTGTTCTCATAGTCGCCATCCTGTGAGGCAACTATGCCATGCATGTGAGACAGTACCTTGTTGTGGTTTCACATGGACTTCCCAGCATCTGGTGGCAAACCTCCCATCAAGAGGTGGATTCTGTGCTGGTTTATGCCTTGCTTTGGTGGTTACTGGTGGTTATTTCCAGTGGCAGGCCTGGACCCAAAGAGGCCCCACATGCATCTGCTCTCTCACTAGAACCTGATCAGTGAACAAGCCCAGGCTAGCCTGCTGGAGGATGAGAGACATGGGGCCCAGTTATTCCTGTTGCCCAAGCCAACAGCTGGCCAACTGCCAGGCATGTGCACGCGGCCATGCTAGATATGCCAGCCCAGCCAAGCTGCCATTTGACAGCAGCTAGGAGGAGCCAAGCCTGGCTCACCTCAGACCGCCCAGCTGACCCACAGTGTCACGAGCAATAAACAATTGTTTGTTTGTTTGTTTGTTTTTAAAGCCACTAGGTTTGAGAATTGCTTGCTGTGTAACAGTTGCTCACTGGGATATCGGCATCCTGGCTCCTGCCCTGGGGATTTATTTTCCACATTCCATGGATTGGGACGCTCCTAATTTAGGACAGGTAAAACTTTCACCTAATTCCTGGAAGAGCAGACTAGCTTTTCCTCTGACATCTAACACACAGATGTGGAGGGACTCTTTTGGAATACCAATCTCCCCACCCCAGTTCTATCGAGATACAATTGACCCACATCACCGTATGCATTTCAGGGGTGCGGTATGAAGGCTTGACTTCCATGTATTTTGAAATGATCGTTACAGTACATTTGTTTGGTTAACATCCATCACCTCACCTCATGTAGATATAATGAAAAGAAACAGAAAGAAAGAAAAAGAGTTTCTCCTTGTGACAAGAATTCTTGGTTCTTAACAGCTTTCAGATATATCACACGGTGGTGGTAACTATAGTTGTTCATCACAGCCCTCGTATTTATTTATCTCACGCCGGAGGTTTGTACCTTTTGACCACCTGCCTCCAATTTGCCCTCCCTACCCTCTGCTTCTGAGGACCGCAAATCTTTTTCTATAGATTTTCTTGTTTTTTTGTGTGTTTTTAAGACTTCACATGTAACAAACACCACACAGTATTCGTCTTCCTCTGACTCATATCTTCCTCTGAGCATAGTACGCCCAGGGTCCATCATGTGGTCACAAATAGCAGGTTTTCCTTGGTGTTTAAGTGACTAATATATTGCATTGTGTGTGTGTGTCCACGTACGCACATGTACGCCACCTCTTTTTTCAAATTTGTATTTAAATTCCAGTTAACATACATGAGGAGAATTTAGTGATGCATCACTTTCCTTTAACAACCAGTGCTCATCATGACAAGTGCCCTCCTTAATACTCCTCACCCATTTAGCCCATTCCCCACCCTCCTCCCTCCATCTACTCTCAGTTTGTTCTCTATTATAAAGAGTGTCTTATGGTTTATTTCCCTCTCTCTTTTTCACCCCTTCCCCTATGATCATCTCTTTTTTTTTTTTTTTTTTTTTTTAATGTTTATTACTGAGAGAGAGAGAGAGAGACAGAGCGTGAGACGGGGAGGGGCAGAGAGAGAGGGAGACACAGAATCCGAAGCAGGCTCCAGGCTCTGAGCTGTCAGCACAAAGCCCGACACGGGGCTTGAACCCATGAACCGTAAGATCGTGACCTGAGCCGAAGCCGGACACTTAACCAATTGAGCCACCCAGGTGCCCCCTGCTTTGTTTCTTAAATTCCAAATATGAGTGAAATCATATGGTATCTTTCTCTGCCTGACTTATATATTAGCATAATACACTCTAGCTCCATCCACATTGTTGCAAATGACAACATTTCATTCTTACTGATGGCTAATATTCCATTGTGTATATATACCAACACACAGGGGTGCCAACTCACAAACCATCAGGTCATGACCTGGGCTAAAGTTGGACGTTTAACCCACTGAGCCATCCAGGCGCCCTTCTACCCTTTTCTTAACTGGATTATTTGGGTGTTTTTTTGCTGTTGTTGCTGTTTTGTTGTTGGTGGTGGTGGTGGTGGTGGTGTTGAGTTTGATAACCTCTTTACAGATTTTGCATACTAACCCTTTATCAGATATGTCAATTCCAAATATCTTCTCCCATTCCTTAGGCTGCCTTTTCATTATGTTGACTGTTTCCTTTGCTGTGTGGATGCTTTTTATCTTGATGAGGTCCCAGTAGTTCATTTTTGCTTTTGTTTCCCTTATGTCCTATGTGCATAACTTCTTTATCCATTCATCTGTTGATGGACACTTAGGTTGTTTCCATGTCTTGGCTATTGTGAATACTGTTACAATGAATGTGCAGATATCTTTTCAAGTTAGTGATTTCATTTCCTTTGGATATATTTCCAGAAGTAAAATTGCTGGATCATATAGTAGTTCTGTTTTTAATTTTTTTTGAAGAACCTTTACTGTTTTCCAGAGTGGGTGAATTAATTTACATTTCTCCCAAGAGTACATAAGGGTTCCCTTTTCTTCACATATTCACCACTATTTGTTATCTCTGGTCTTTTTGGTGATGGTCCTTCTAACAGGTGTGAAGATATCCCTCTTAGTTTTGAGTTCATTTCCCTAACAGCTAACAATGTTGAGCATCTTTTAGCTTTCTGTTGGCTATTTATATATCTTCTTTTGAAATGTATTCAAGTTCTTTGCTCCTTTTGGTTTTTAAGTAAGCTCTACGCCCAACGCGAACCCATGTAACTCCAAGTTGCATGTTTTACTGACTGAGCCAGCCAGGCACCCCATTTTCTCTTTGTAAAAAATTTTTTTATTTTTAAAAATTTATTTCCTCTGAGAGAGAGAGAGAGAGAGAGTGAGTGGGGGGGGTCAGAGAAAGAAAGGGAGAGAAAGACCCCCAAACAGGGTCTACACTGTCAGCACAGAGCCCGACACAGGGCTCGGTCCCACAAACTGTGAATCATGACCTGAGCCGAGATCAAGAGCTGGACGTTTAACCCACTGAGCCACCCAGGTGCTCCTACTCCTTTCTTCTTTGGATTTTTAAAAAATTTTATTGGGGTGCCTGGGTGGCTCAGTCGGTTAAGCATCCAACTTCGGCTCAGGTCATGATCTCACAGTTCGTGGGTTTGAACCCCACGTCGGGCTCTGTGCTGACAGCTAGCTCAGAGCCTGGAGCCTGCTTCACAGTCTGTATCTCCCTCTCTCTCTCTGACCCTTCCTTGCCCACGCTGCCTCTCTCTCTCTCTCAGAAATAAATAAAACATTTAAGAAATTTTTTAATTTATTATTATTATTTTTGCTATTGAGTTATATGACTTCTTTATATTTTTTTGATATTATCCCCTTATCAGGTATATGGTTTGCAGATATTGTTTTTTTCCCATTCTGTAGATGGTCTTTTCACTTTTCACTTCATTGATGGTTTCTTTTGCTGTGCATAAACTTTTCAGTCTGAAGTAATCCTGCCTGCGTACTTTTAATATTGTTGCTCATCATATCCAAAAAGTGATTGCCAAGAGTCATGCAAAGGAGGTTGTTTTCCTATATTTTCTTCTAGAGGTTTCACGGCTTCAAGTCTCATATTTAAGTCTCTAATCCATTTGGAGTTAATTTTTGTGCATGGTGTAAGATAAGGATCTAGTTTCATGCTTTTACATATGAATATTCAATTTTCCCAGCACCATTTATTGAAGAGACTATAATTTCTCCGCTGAATATTCTTGGTTCCCTTGTCCATCCCAATATTAGTTGACTGAATATACTTGGGTTTATTTCTGGGCTTTCTGGAATCTCAGTATTTTTAAATTTTTCTTTATTTATTTTGAGAGAGAGAGAGAGAGAGAGAAAGAGAGCATTCTCATGAACCGTGAAGATCATGACCTGAGCCAAAATCAAGAGTTGGATGATTAACCAGCTGAGCCATCCAGGTGCCCCTAGAAACCCAATCTTAATTACTGCCCTTAATGCGATGCCTTTGGTCCAGTCCTCATGTGGGTGGCCTCGGGACCCTCGGACACCCATCATGTACTTATCTTCCTTGTCTTCCCAGAAGGCAGGCCGTCATTCACCTCTTGGTGAATGAAAGTGAGAAAAGAGAACATACTTCCCCACAGGTGGCCGCTTCCAGCTTTGAGACCCTCCACAGGGGCTGTAGAGATCCTTACGGTTAATATGCCCCCAGGTGGATCCAAGATGCAGCCTGGTCTGGGAACGGAAGTCAGGATGCCTGTGTAAAGTCTCAAGCAGGTGAGACCCCAGGTCAGATGCACGTTTTAGAAAGATTCCTCCTGGGGGCGCCTGGGTGGCTTAGTCGGTTAAGCGTCCGACTTTCGCTTAGGTCATGATCTCGCGGTTCGTGGGCTCGAGCCCCGCGTCGGGCTCTGTGCTGACTGCCAGCTCAGAGCCTGGAGCCTGTTTCAGTCTGTGACTCCCTCTCTCTCTGACCCTCCCCTGCTCACGCTGTCTCTCTCTCTCTCTCCTAGAAATAAATAAAAACATTTAAAAAAAAAAAAAAAGAAAGAAAGATTCCTCCTGGAGGCCAGGGTTCCCCCACCGCACTCTGCCCCCTTCAGCATCCTCCCAGGTGGAGTCAGGCCTTGGCCCTGATGGTCCCCCATAGGCCTTTGATGTACCCTGTGGTACTCACCCACTCACTCGCCATCTCCTTCCCAAGCCCAGAGGCTCCCAGAGGGCATCCAGTAGCTAGCACAGGACCTAGAGCAGTCGTGGTGACAAAGACCCACCCCCATCAGACTCCCAGGGTCCATTGCCCTTACCTGCCTTCCCACCTTGAAAATCTTGGGTTGTAGGGTTTCAACAGTGGCTGCCTACAGGAAACAATACAGTGGCATGCACTGGTGTGCACACGTGTCTTATTGATTTGGCATTAAAATAAAACGTGAAATTTGAATTCAAGTGTAATGCACAGATCTTAAATACATATTTTACTCGTTTGCCAAATCAAGGTGTGGAGCCCGTCCATCGTTCAGAAATGAGTTGTCCTTTTCCGATGAATTTCCCTCCCCACTAGGGGCCAGCACTGGTCTAGTTTCTAAAAGGATAGATAGATTTTTGTCCTGTTCTCGAACTTTAAGGAAATGGAATCCTACAAATTGCGCTGTTTTTGTGCTTGGCTTCTCTCATTCAACATTATGCCTGTGGGATTTCTGACTTCATGTTTATTACCGACTGGCGTTCCATTTTCTGAACCCACCATGATTTCCGTATCCTCTTGTGGACAGACAGTTGGGTTACTTCCAGCCTGAAGCAATCCAGAATAAGGCTCCTGTGAGCAGCTGTGTGCAAGATGGTTTGGGAGATATATCATTTTACTTGGGTAAATACCTAGCGGTGGAACTGCTGGTCATTGGGGTGGTTTAATTGTATAAGCAACTGCCAAACAGTCCTCCAACGCATTTGTGCCATTCTTTACCCTCCACTCCCACCAACAAGGAAGGAGGGTTCCAGCTGTTCTGTGACCTCGGGGACATTTGGGGTTGTCACTCTTATTTGTGTTAGCTGGTCTGGTGGGTGGAAGATGGTGTCTCACTGTGACATTACATTTCTCTGACAACGATTGATGGCGGGCACATTTTCATGTACTTATTGGCCATTTATTTGTGTGTCTTCTTTTATGAAATGTCTGCTCATTTTTACCCACTTTTTTTTTTTTTTTTTAACCAGATCGTTTGTCTTTCCAGTATTAGTTTGCTGTAGTTTTTAAAAATATATTCTGGAAGCAGTCCATTGCCAGATACAAGTATTGAGAATTCTCCCAGTTTCTGTCTTGCCTATTCACTTTTTTTCACTTTGGTATAAATGATAAACAAACTGCACATATTTAAAGTGCATAAACGGATACATTTTGACATATATATAAAAATTTGGAAACACTGTGAAAACCATCATCATAATCCAGACACTAAATACATCAGTCACCCCAAAAATTTGTCCCTTTGTGATTCTTTCCTCCTGTGCCCCCCTATCTCCTGCCACCCACCCCCCTACACCCATTTATCTACTTTCTGTTACTACAAATGAGTTTATTCTATCTAGATTTTTTCGACTTTTTAAGCATTTATTCATTTTTGAGAGAGAGTGAGAGACAGAGTGTAAGAGCAGAGGAGGGGCAGAGAGAGCAGGAGACACCGAATCCAAAGCAGGCTCCAGGCTCTAAACGGTCATCACAGAACCCCATGCGGGACTTGACCCTATGATCGGTGAGATCATGACCTGAGCCAAAGTCAATCATTTAATCAACTGAGCCACCCAGGCGCCCCTGTGTTGCCTAGATTTTTGTATAAATGGAATCATAGATTATAACTATGTCTGGCTTTTTTCACTCAGTAAAATTATTTTGAAATTCATCTGTGTAATAGTGTGTCAACACCTCATTCATTTTTACTGCTGAGATGTACTCTGTTGTATGGATACACTACTCTTTGTTTATCCCCTCCTCTGTTCGTGGACATTTGGATTGTTTTTCGTTTTTTGGCTGTATCAACCAAAGCCACTATGAACATTTGTATACAAGTCTTTGTGAGACATATAATTTCGTTTTTCTGGATTAATGCCTAGCTGTAGGATTGGAGTGAGATTGCCAGAACATGGAGTGGGTACATGTTTGACTTTTTAAAAACTGCCAAACTAGGGGTGCCTGGCTGGCTGAGTCAGAGGAGTGTGCAAATTTTGATCTTGAGTTTGTGAGTTCAAGACCCACGTTGGGCATAGAGATTACTTAAAAAAATTTTTTTTTTAATTTTAAAAACTGCCAAACTGATTTCCAAAGTGATTGTGACATTTTACATTCCTGCCAACATAGGATTCCAGTCCCACTGCATCCTCCCCAACATTTGGTATTCCTGTTCGGCCCAGCCATTCCTATAGGTATGTAATGGTAGCCCAATGTGGTTTTAATTTGCATTTCTTTAATGACTAATTATGTTGAGTGCCTTTCAAGTACTTATTTGTCACCCATTTATCTTTGGCGAAGTGTCTGTTCAAATCTCTCCCGTATTGCAAAGGAAACAATCCATAAAACTAATAGGCAACCAACGGAATGGGAAGATAGTTGCAAATGACAAATCAGATAAAGGGTTAATATCCAAAATCTATAAGGAACTCACCAAAATCCACACCCAAAAACCAAACAACCCAGTGAAGAAATGGTCAGAAGGTATGAACAGACACTTCTCCAAAGAGGACATCCAGATGGCCAACAGACACATGAAATGATGCTCAACATCCCTCCTCATCAGGGAAATACAAATCAAAACCACGCTGAGATATCACCTCACGACAGTCAGAGTGGCTAAAATGAGCAAATCAGAGGACTCTAGATGCTGGCCAGGATGTGGAGAAACGGGCACCCTCCTACACTCTTGGTAGGAATGTAAACTGGTGCAGCCCCTCTGGAAAACAGTGTGAAGGTTCCTCAAAAAATTAACAATAGAACTCCCCGATGACCCAGCAATAGCACTGCTATGAATTTACCCAAGTGATACAGGAGTGCTGATGCATAGGAGCACATGTATGCCAATGTTCATAGCAGCACTCTCAACAATAGCGAAAACATGGAAAGAGCCTAAGTGTCCATCAACGGACGAATGGATCAAGAAGATATGGTTTATCTATACGATGGAATACTACATGGCAATGAGAAAGAATGGAATCTGGCCATGTGTAGCAACATGGATGGAACTTGGGGTGTTATGCTGAGCGAAATAAGTCAGGCAGAGAAGGACAGATACCATATGTTTGCATGTATAGGAGGATTAGGAGGAACTTAACGGAGGACTGTGGGGGAGAAGAAGGGGGAAGATAGGCGGGCAGAAGGAGGGAGGCAAACCATGAGAGACTTGAATGCTGAGAACAAACTGAGGTCTGATGGGTGTGGGGGGGTAGGGGAGAAATGGGCATGGAGGAGGGCACTTGAGGGGATGAGCACTGGGTGTTATATGGAAACCAACTTGACAATAAACTATTTGTAAAAAAAAAAAAAAATCTCTCCTGTATTATTTTTATTGGATTGCTTGTTTTCTTATTGAGTTTTGTGAGTTCCTTATGTGTTTTGAATACACAGTCCTTTATCAGATACGTGGCTTGCAAATACCTTCTCCTGGTCTGTGGATTCTTTTCATTCTCTTACCAGAGTCTTCAAAGAGAAGAGATTTTGAATTTTGATGAAGTCCAGTTTATCCATTTGTTTTTTCTTGTTTGGTTTTGTTATTTAGAAAGATCTGCCTGTCTCGAGGTCACAAAGGTGTGCTCCTCTGCTTTCCAATAGACGGTTTATGGTTCCAGTCACAATAGATCACACATTATTTTTTATGTATGGATTCAATTACTCCATTGTATAGCATCATTCGTTAAAAAGTTTTCATCTCTTACTTGAATGATCCCTGTCTAAGATATCTTTGTAAGGACAAAATATCTTTGTAAAGGATCTATTTCTGGACTGTCTTTGTTCTACACATATATTTGTCTGCTCTTATGTCAATATCATAAATGCTCGGTTACAGAAAACTTGATTACTAGCTTTATAGTGAGTCTTTCAGAAGTTTGAGTCCTCTAAATTTGGTCTTCTTCAAAATTGTTTTGGCTTTTCTAGACCCTTTGCATTTTCATACATATTTTAGAATCAGCTTGTCGATATCTACTAACCAGCTTTGCTGGTTTTATTGCTTTATTGGATTCTTGAAATTTTAGGTGGATTTGGAATAAAAAGGGACATCTTGAAGATCTTCAGTCCTCTAATGCATGAACATAGTGGTGTATCTGCCCATTTATTAAATTAAATCTTTAATTTCTTTCACCATTGTTCTGTAAAGATCATACACCCATTTCATTAAATTCATTTCTAAATATTTTGTTTTTGTTGCTATTATCGATGGTGTCCTTTTAGATTCTCTTCTACTTCCTTGTTGCTAGTATATATAAACATGAGTTTTATGTATCAATCTTGTATTCTGAAGGCTTGCTAAATTCACTTAAGTTTTCTAGGTTTTTTAAAATTTTGTTTATTAAGATTTTTAAATTTTCTGTTTACAGGATCATGTTGCCTGTGAATAGAACCAGCTTTATTTCTTTCTTCCAATATGTATTTTGTTGTTGGTGCTCTTATTGTTGTTACCTGTGAGAAATAAGCCCACTGACCCAATCAAAGGAGGGATGCAGAGACTTGGAGCACAGTAAAGTAAGGCTTTAATCAGCATTCTTGAAAGAGCAGATGTCTGTTGGGTAGGCACACTGGGGGCAGTTACAGCAGACAATTTATCTCCTAGCATGCAAGTCCCTCCCCTGGTTCCTCATTGGCTGAGTGCTACAGAGGTTACAGCCTTACCCGGATGTCACCTATGCCCATGTAGTCTGATTGGAACAAATCTACATTCCCTGAGGTGATGCAGAGACTTTCAGTCCCTCCTCCCTTTATAATTTGTCGCATGCTCATTGCAAAGCCCACGAAAATAAGCCTATGAAAATAAGCCCAAGAAATGGAGAGGGGAAGAAGAACAAAGAAGCGAAGTGTCTAAAGGTCGGGGATTCCATTGTGGGGGGGGGGGGGGGGGGGCGTTGTACATATCTCCAGTAGGTTGTAAATCTACTGTTAACTAGGCAGCACAGCTTTTATTTGATATTTCTGAAAATGATTCCTCTCCCTTCTCACATTACCTTGCTGCGCGGAGCTAGAACCTCTGGAATGATGTTGAATAGAAGCGATAAGATGAGACATCCTTGCCTTGTTGTTGTGGAGAAAAGCCTTCAGTGTTTCAGTATCTCCAAATTACACTAACACAATAAGCAAGTTGTTAACTGCATGCATTTCCTACATGCATCTTATTAGCCTGAAGATGTTTCCTTCTCTTGCTACTTTGCTGAAAGATATTATCAGAAATGGGTATTGAATGTTCTCAAATGCTTTTTTCTGCCTTGATGATGGTCCCCATTATTTCCCCCTTTTATCTTGTTAATATGATGATGTGTATTGATTGAGTTTTGAATGTTAAACCAAACTTGCATTCCTGGAATAAGTCATTGGCTTCTACTTCCTAATATTTTGGTCAGGATTTTTGTGTTTCTAATTAAGAGGGATATTGATCTGTAATTTTCTCTTCTTGTAATGTGTGGTATCAGGATTATGTTGGCCCTCTAGAAAGAGTAGGGAAGCATTCCCATCTCCTCTATGTTCTGCAAGAGACTGTGTAAATTAGAATTATTTCATCCAAAAATGTTTGATAGAATTCCCACTGTGAAGCCCTCTTGTCCTGGAATTTTCTTTGCAGGAAATTTTTTTATTGCGACTTTAATTTTTTTTAATCAGTCAAAGCGTCATTCAGAGTTTTAATTTCTTTTTTTGTCTGTTTTGGTAAGTTGTGTTTTTCAAGCAATCTGTTAATATCATCTAGGTTGCCAAATTCATTAGCATAAGTTGTTCCTGTTATTGAAAACTTTAACACCTCCTTTCATTAGACAAGAAAGTAAAATGAAACATCAGTGAAGATATAGAATATTTAAATAATACTATCAACAACCACGTCCAAATTGTTATTTATTGACTATTACAGCAAATACTGCAGGATACATATTCTTTTCAAGTAGTCATGAAGTATTCACCTCATATATATTACAGGTTAGACTATAAAACAAGTCTCAAAAGTTGTATTAAATTAGACATTAATCAAAATAAGCTATTCTTCATACCCATTAGGATAGATATTATAAAGAGAAAAACAAAAGCTAACAAGTGTTGGTGAGGATGTAGAGAAATTGGAACCCTTATGCGCTATTGATGAGAATGCAGTTGAAAGCAGGGCCTCAAAAAGATATTTGCACACCCTTTTTTTTTTGTTTCTGTTTTTTAAAATTTTTTAACATTTATTTTTGAGACAGAGAGAGACAGAGCATGAGCAGGGGAGGGACAGAGAGAAAGGGAGGCACAGAATCCAAAGTAGGCTCTAGGCTCTGAGCTGTCAGCACAGCACACGGCGCTCCAACTCATGAACTGTGAGATCATGACCTGAGCCGAAGTTGGATGATTAACCAACTGAGCCACTCAGGTGCCCCTGCACACCCATGTTTATGGCAGCATGATTCACAGTAGCCATGCCATGGAAACAACTCAAGAGACCACTGGCCAATGGATGGGGAAACAAATGTGGTCTGTACACACACTGGAATATCATTCAGCTTTCCCAGAGAAGGAACTACTAACACAGGCTACCACAGGAACAAATTTTGAGGATACTGTGCCACATGAATAAGTCTGTCACAAAAAGACAAATCCTGTACAATTCCATTCATACGAAATTCCTAGAGTCAAATGCATAGAGACACAAAGTAGAATGCTCTTTGCCAAGTGCTGAGGGAAGAGGGAAATGAAAGGTGTTGTTTCATGGGGACAAAGTGTCCATAATGCGAGATGAATCACCAATCCAGGGCACAGCCTAGAGAATTTACCTTCCAGTAACATCAAATGAAGGTCTAGAAGAAGACATTTGAGTTCTGGAGATGGATGGTGGTGATGGTGGTACAAAATGGGGAATGTATTTAGTGCCACTGAACTGAACTGTGCACTTAAAAATGGTGAAGAAGGTCGTTTTCGTGTCATGTTTATTTTACCACAATTAAAAATAAAATTAAAAAGCTATCTACACAATCTCAAAAATACTTAAATATTAAGCAATCCACTTTTAGGTAAGTGATGAATAAAAAAGCCACAAGGGAATTTGAAAATATTTTGAACTGAGAGATAGTGAAAACACCGCATTTTGAATTTGCGTGAAGCCAAGAGGCTTAGAGGAGATTGAAAGCTCTTCATGATGGTTAATTTTTGTGTGTCAGCTGGATTGGGCCACAGGGGTGCACAGACGTTTGGTCAGAATATTCTAGGTGTGTCTGTGAGCATGTTTGTGGGTAAAGTTAACATCTGGAAAAGAAAAGGGGGTGTGCACCTGGCTGGCTCAGTCTTAGAGTGTCTGACTGCTGATCCCAGCGTGGTGAGTTCCATGCTGGGCATGGAGCCTACTTAAACAACACAAACAAACAAACAAACAAACAAACAAAACCATCTGACTGGGTAGCCTGAGTAAAGCGGATTGCCCTCCTCAAGGGGAGATCCAATCAGCTGAAAACCTGAAGAGAATAAAAAGCTGAGTAAGAGGGAACTTCAGCTGAGCTCTCCGGTCTCCAGTCTTCAGACTGAATCTACAGCCCAGGGCTCTTCCGTCTCAGGCCTTCAGATTCTGACTGCAACACCGTTGACTGTCTTGGGTCTCTCGCTGGCTGGCCACAGCTCTTGGGATTTGCAAGCCTCTGTCTGTTATTGTGTGAGTCACGCCTTATAATGAATCTCTTTAGGCATGCACACACATGCATGTGTACACACGTACACGCATATCCTATTCTCTCTGTTTCTCTGGAGAACCCTGAAAATGCAGCTCCAAACAGTTATATCAGAAAAGAATAAACTTTGGGGCACCTGGCTGGCTCACTCAGAAAGGCATGTGACTCTTGATCTCAGGGTCGTGAATTCAAGCCCCACGTTGGATGTAGAGATTACTTAAGTAAATAAGACCAAAAAAGAAAAAAAAGAGAGAGAGAGAAGAATAAACTTTTTTTTTAAAGGAACACTTTTCTCTGTTTTTTAATGTTTATTTACTTTTGAAAGAGAGAGCGAGCACAAGTGGAAGAGGGGCAGAGAGACAGGGAGACCCAGAATCTGAAGCAGGCTCCAGGCTCTGAGCTGTCAACATAGCTGAACCACGAGATCATGACCTGAGCTGAAGTCAGACTTTTAACTGACAGAGCCACCCAAGCACCCCAAGAATAAACTCTTAATAAAGTACGGAATCAACTCTCTAAGGACAGGCAGGAAGTTGAGATTACTTGGTCCTGCGTCCATATGTGGAAGAGCCAGGTGAATGCAGATAGCCAGGCTCCCGGGTCTAGGGCTTAATCCCCAGGCCGCATCTTGGCCTCTGGTCCTACCAATGGCTTGTGCCAGGCTTGCAGGCGACAGCAGTCGGGGAGAGGCCAGAGGTCAGGCTGACCGTGTGTGGTATTCCCAAGGGCAGAATCTGGACCAGTGGATGGAGAGCAGCTCTAGCTGGCAAGGCAGATTTGGGACTGACATAGAGTAGAACACAAATGACAGACGAGTGAGAAGGCAGTGAATCCTTTGTCCCTGGAGGTGTTCAAGACCAAGGTCAGACAATAACTTGTCCCTATGCACAGGCCAACCCTATAGTTAACATTCAAACCAGGATTGAATGGACACTCTTCAAGAAGCTATGTTCTGCTGTATTTACCTTTTTTTTTAGTGATTATTTTTTACAAGCCACAATTTTCCAGTTCTTGGTCTAAAGACCGTGAAGTTATTTTATTTTTTTATTAATTTTTTTAAAGTTTATTTATTTATTTTGAGAGAGACAGAGCCAGCGAGAATGGGGGAGGGGTGGAGAGAGAGGGAGAGAGTGGGTCCCAAACAGGTCCAGTTAGTACAGAGCCCAATGCGGGACTTGACCTCATGGAACCCTCAGGTTCCTGAGGTGAAACCAAGAGTCAGACACTTAACCAACTGAGACACCCAAATGCTCCAAGACCATGAAGATATTTTAAATGGAACCTGGCCCATTTCTATGTCTGAAAAGAAACATTTAAACAAGCAGAATTTTCTTGTCCTTAAGAGTATAGAGAAGTCATTTGGACTTCACCCTAATCTCAGCCCCCAAATGCCTTGGGCCCAGGCTCTGGGTCAGGCTCTGGGATGACGAGCATGTTACTCTACCTCTCTAGCTCTCAATGTGCTCATCTGTAAGATGGGGATAGTCATAAAAGTGTGCATTTGCTGGGTCTCTTAAAGCATGTTCCCAATTGTTGTGTCCTGGGCTTTGATTTTTCAGTGAGGATAAAAAGATCACAGAGAAAAGCAGCCTCTGAAAAGTAGAACGCTGAGTACACACAGAGGGTGTAATTTTCTTCTGCCCTGGAGGAACAGACACCTGACCTTTAATGGTGCTACAGGGTAGCATCTCTTTAGCATACAAATGCAGCCCATTTTTGGCAAAAGACACATTTAGTTCTGTGACAGGCAAATATCTCATCCTAGCTCAGGGATCTGAATTTGGCATTTGAGAACAACGAACTGTTTTATGGCAGCTCCTGGACAGGCATTTTATTTTATTTTATTTTATTTTTATTTTATTTTATTTTATTTATTTTATTTTATTTATTTTATTTTATTATTTTATTTTCTTTTATTTTTTAATTTATTTCTAGGAGAGAGAGAGACAGTGTGAGCAGGGGAGGGTCAGAGAGAGAGGGAGGCACAGACTCTGAAATAGGCTCCAGGCTCTGAGCTGGCAGTCAGCACAGAGCCCGACGCGGGTCTCGAACCCACGAACCGCGAGATCATGACCTAAGCGAAAGTCGGACACTTAACCGACTAAGCCACCCAGGCGCCTCTATTTTTTATTTTAATGACTAATCTCCTTGGGTCGGTGTGTCCCCGAGCTGACCCTAGCAAAATTAATTAGGAGACTAATTAGTGTAGAGAAGATAATACAGATGGGGCCAGGTCCTGTTTTCATGGACATCTCCAACCCAGAACATAAAACTAAGAAAAGAGTTCTGATTTTTAAAAATCATGTCCTTGGAAATATCCTTGACAGTGGCCTGGGTGTTAGGAGGAATGGGTTTTAATTCTTGCTCTACCAACCAAGTGGTCATGTGACTCATCAGAAGCCATTTTCCTTGCTGCATTTCCAAATCTGTAGAGGATTGGTTTCACTTACCTGCTG
This sequence comes from Hyaena hyaena, assembly GCF_003009895.1. NCBI lineage: Eukaryota > Metazoa > Chordata > Mammalia > Carnivora > Hyaenidae > Hyaena > Hyaena hyaena. Next base: position 119,458 of record NW_024082354.1, on the reverse strand, counting down.
TGACAAAACAGGAAATTTATGTTTTGATCTCTGCGCTCCTCCCCCCAGTTCCTGGCACAGAGCTCCTAAGTCCCTTGGCATTTTCCAAATGATAGGAGGGTCTTTTGTTCTAATGAGGTGACTCTTGGTGAGCTCCTGAATAGCTTCAGGCTGGAGGCTGGTTCCAAGAAAGACCAGGCCATTATTAGAAGCTTAGAACTTTCTGTTTCCCTGACTCCCAATACTCCAGGGAGGAGCAAGGAGCTGGAGACTGAATTAATGATCAAACATGCCTGCATGATGAGGCCTGAATAAAAGCCCGAAAGTGGGGTGTTCAGAGAACTTCCACGTTGCTGAGCACATCCATGTACCAGGAGAATGGCGCACTACAATTCATGGGGACAGAAGCCTCTGCACTTGGGACGCTTCCTGACCTTGCCCCATGTACCTCTTCATCTGACCATTTTTCTGTAGCCTCTATACTAAACCAGGAAGTGTAAGTAATTGTTTCCCTGAGTTCTGTACACCATTCTGACAAATTGTCAAACCCAGCAAGGGAATCAGGGGACCTCAGTTTAGACCTTGTCAGTTAGAAGTATACGTGAGAAGCTGAACTTGTGACAGGTGTCTGAAGGGGGAGACAATCTCATTAGATTGGCCCCTTACCTTGTGGGATCTGACACTATGTCCAGGTCGATAGCATCGGAAGTGAATTGAACTGTAGGACACCCAGCTGGTGTAGAATTGTCCGATATGTGGAAAATGCACACATCTGGCATCAGAAGTGACTTGAAGTGGGGTAGCAGTGTGAGAGTCACATAGAAGCACAGGAGTGCTCTGTCTATACACCTGCGGAGTTGTGAGAGGGAAATTACATTAGGAAAACAATTCTAACCCTGTAGGGAGCTCATCACCTAGTAGAAAAGATTCATGCTTCTTGCTTTAGAAGCATCCTTTGGGACACCTTCCTGCTCCCCTGTCCCTCCTCAACACTGGGTTGGAAGGTGTCTGATGGGCCCCCAGAACAGCCTCTATCTTCTACTGTCTAGGGTAGCTTGCACTCTATTACTTTTAACTTTATTGTATTTTTGTTTATAGCCATTAGACACATTCGTGCAAAAACCTAAACTCTAGGACAATATATATAGGCAGAAACAAAAGCTCACCTACTATTCTGTGCCCCAGATGAAAGCCTTGGTGTTCATTCTTCCCCGCTGGACTATTCAAAGTTCTGATCACCAGTTCCAAAATGGGGCTAGGGTGTGGGGAAGTCCTCCTACACCACCAAACTAGCCCAGCTATCCAGTAATTCATCACAGTTCTGACACTATCTACCCAGGGATAGTGTCCAATCCCACAGGCTAAGGGCTCAGTCCCACCAGACTGCTTTCCATTTCAGATGCCAATCGACAGTCCAGGTTGTCACCTATGCTTCTGATCAGTTGGCTATAAACCAGAGGTTCCCACAACCCATAACTTGAGTTTCTGTTAATTTGCTACAACAGCTTACAGATTTTAGGAAACCCATTTACTCATTTGATTGTTGATTTATTACAAAAGATATTAAAGAGGGTGGGAACAGTTAAATGAAAAGACACCTGGGGTGAGTTCCCAGACAAAGGAACTTCTGTAGTCACAGACTGTGGGGCACAGTGGTACATGGAACGATTCTGGTCCCCAACCTGGAAGCTTTCAATCCCCTCCTTTTTTTTTTTTTTAATGGAGGCTTCACTATATAGGCATGATTGGTTAAATCATTGACCATTGGTGAAATCATTGACCATTGGTGATTGATTCCACCTCCAGCCCTTCTTCCCTCCCTGGAGGTCAGGGCAAGGGACTGAAAGTTCCAACCCTCAATTCCTGGTTGGTTCCCATGGCAACCAGTCCCCACCCTTAGGTGCTTCCAGGAATTTGATTCATTAACATAAACCCAGTTGTGGTGGAAAGGACTTTGGAATGATAAGACACTCATTTCACTGCAAGGGCTCTGAAGCAATTTTGGGAACTGAGGACAAGAGACCAAATATTGTAACACAAGATGCTCTTATTGCTCAGGAAATTTCAAGAGTTTGGGCATCTGTGAGCCAGGAACTATGGACATAGAGCAAGTATATATGAGAAATACATTTTGGTCATCTGAAAGATAAAATGCATATCTCCCATAAATTATAAGATCTCACACACTGTAAAACACCTGAGACACCATTTTATCCTTCTCTGTATTCCCAGTTCATCTACTCAAGGAGCAGTTACCAGGGCACTCAACAAAATCTACTAAATGAACGATCCCTCCATTCATTGACTTCATTGCTTTTTTTTCTTTTTCCTTTTTTTGAAGCATGCTGTCTGCAGTAATGCCTAATCTTTCATATAGTTACAAGAGCTCACAATCATTTTGTTTACATCATGGCAAAAATTCGACTGAAGAAATTTTAAAGATCTTACTGGCTTTATTCAGTGACTCGGGAATTAGGCAACATCCCATATAGCAGATGGAAAGGAGCTGGACAAAAGGAAGGATTTTTATAGGAAGAAGAGAGGGGAATAGGGGAGTTCTACTAGGCAAAAAAGCAGGTTGGTTATTGCAAGGTTACTTTCCTACAGGGGATGCAGGGCCCGTCTGTCAGGCAGATTACTCAGCCAGTGCCGATCAGGCGATTCCCAATTCACCGGTTGAAGATTCCATTCCTGGGAGCGCAAACGCTTTAGTTGAGTCTTGGTTTGGTGATGGAGTGCTAAACACAAGCAAAGCCAATTTGGGGCCCGTTGTCTTATTTTCAACAACATGGTATTTTGTCCAAACTATGGCACCCATGTAAAATTAGGCAGAAAACCAAAAGCATCCCTATTAGGAAGTTTTACTATACATTTAATACAAGTGTCAGTGAATATTTGGAAAATTTAAAACAAAAGGAAGAAGTGTCCTAGCTTTACCACCCAAGCACACACACACAAAAATTGTATTTTGGCATCTTCTCTTTTCAGTAAGTTCTTCTTTGATAGAATTTTTAGAATCTACTTTTTGATTTTTAGAATTTATTCGATTTTTATTATTTTAAAAAATTTTTAACGTTTATTTTTTTGAGAGCGAGAGAGACAGAGCATGGGCAGGGAGGGGCTTCAGTCCAGGGATAGAGGCAGCCTCCTGATATCTGAGCGCTGTACCTTGTTTCCTATTATTCCTCCATCCGTTTCAACATATTTGAGATCAGTTCTTTCTTTCTTTTTTTAAATTAAAGTTAACTACAAATTATAAAGATACAGAAAAGTGTTCAGAGCACTTTTGCTCTGCATTTGCAACAAAATGTTGCAGAGCAAACACTGAAAACCACCACTCAGGATAAGAAACAGAAAGTTAATAACACCAGAAATAAACAATATATCCTTCCAGCTTGTTGTTTTCATGTAAGTCTATGAATTTGTGGCCTGTGCCATTCTGTAGGTTTAGGGCATCCTTTTTATTTCATGAATATGGTATATCTATCCATTCTTGTACTTCGTGAAATTAGAGATGCTTCCAGTTAGTTGGTTCACATTCTCAAAAAACAAACAAACAAACAAAAAAACCACTTCCCAATAAATATCCTTCCTTATGTCTCCTCGTACACACGTGAGAATTTCTCCATAGCCATTTTGTCAAACTGTGGGTCATAACCTATTAGTGGGTTGAGAAATCGGTATAAGAGGTTTTAATCAATTTTTTACAGCTTTATTGAGATATGATATTTCACATATCATAAAGCCTACTGACTTAGAGCACAAAGTTCAGTGTTTTTAATTTTTTCAGAGTTGTGAAATCATCACCATAGTCTAATTTCAGAATATTCTTAAAGCCTCCAAAACAAGCCCCATGACCATTAGCAGTCACTTCGCATTTCTGCTCTCGACCCCACACCCTTTCCCAGCCCCAGGCACCCAAAAATCTCTTTTCTACTTTTATGGAGTTGCTTGTTCTGGACATTTCATATAAATGAAATCAGACAATATGTGGCCTTTTGCATCTGACTTCTTTCACTTAGCATAAGGCTTTCAAGGCTCATCCATGTTGTAGAATATATTGGTACTTCCTTCCTTTTTCTTGTTAATAATATTCCATATATGGATATGCTACAGTTTGTCTATCCATTCATTGGTTGATAGATAATGAAGTTGTCCCCATTGGCTGTTATGAATGTTTGAAGGTATGTTTTCTTTCTGTTGGGTATATTCCTAGGAGTGGAATTGCTGGATCATATGATAACTCCAGATGCTTAACTGTTGAGAAGCTGCAAAACTGTTTTCCAAAGTAGCTGCCTCATTTTACATTTCCATCAACACTATATGGAAGGTTCTGTGATGACCACCTCAGAAGCCCCCCTCCTCTTAATTTATTATTTGTAAAATAATTTGAAGATTATTTTAAATACATTTGAATGCAGCAAATGCAGAAAGAGCCTTTTTGGAGCTTCCCTTACCTGATTAAAAGCAGGAACTTCTGGAAGTGAGGCTGCCATAAATATCCTCTCCTGGGGAATTTTATTGGCCAGAAAAAAGGCAAAGAAGACCCCTCATACCTGCATAAACAAGCATCGTCACAAATTTTATGTCTTGTTTGCTCTCCTAGAAACTCATTTGCTCTTCTCATCGTAGGCTTTACTTCCCCATCCCCCTCTCCTATTAAGTTAGGTGTATAAACTCCCATCTTAAGCTGTTTAGAGAGTCATGTTTTTCTGTAAAGTCCATATACATATGTAAATACAAGGTTTTTTTTCTTTGTTAAACTGTATCTTGTTAGCTTAATTTACAGGCCCCCCATAGCTTAAGAGGTTAGAAGAAAGGTTTTTCCTCCCCAACAGTTCCAATTCCCCTATATCCTCACCAATGCTTGCTATTGTCTATCTTTTTTATCATACCCATCCTAGTAGGCGTGAGATAGTATCTTATTGTGATTTTGATTCACGTTTCCCTGATGGTAATGATGGAGGACATCTTTCCATGTGCCTCCTGGCCATATCATCAGAAAAATGCTTATTCAGCACTCTGTCCTTTTTTTTTTTTTTTTTTAATTTGCTTATTTATCTTTTTATCATTGAGTTGTAATCCAACAACTTAAAACAACTTGATATGTGGAAAAAATGCCTAGTGCTGGGCAGGCCTGTATTAAAACGTGCATCTATGAAACACTCAAAACATGAAATTTGGAATACATGATATCAGGGAGATCATCTGTAGGAAAGGTGGATACTCTTTCATGTAAGTTTGGTTTCATCACATCAGATCACAAATGTGTGTGTCAACTGTATTTTTTAAAGTTTTTTTAAGTTTATATTTATTTATTTTTGAGAGAGAGACACACAGACAGAGGAGGGGAGGGTCGAGAGAGGGAAAGAGAAAGAACCCCAGGCAGGCTCCATGCCACCAGCATGGAGCCTGACATCGGCCTTGAACCCATGAACTGTGAGATCATGACCTGAGTATCAATCAAGAACAAGATGTTGAACCACCTGAGCCACCCAGGTGCTTCTGAATCGTATTTGTATAGTGGATTACATTAAACAATGTCCAGATCCCATTATTCTAAGGTGTCTACTTAGGAGACGAATTGCTAGGCCATAGATTATGCCTGTGTTTGAGTTTACTCAGCACAGATACCAGTTCCCTGTCTGTAATTCTGAAGGGCCCCAAATTCTAAAAACCCCTCTTCCTGACACCCAGATGGCCAACAGATACATGAAACAATGCTCAGCGTCCCTCATCACCAGGGAAATACAAATCAAAACCACACTGAGATATGACCTCATGACAATCAGAGTGTCTAAAATGAGCAAATCAGGAGACTCTAGATGCTGGCCAGGATGTGGAGAAACGGGCACCCTCCTACACTGTTGGTGGGAATGTAAATGGGTGCAGCCCCTCTGGAAAACAGTGTGGAGGTTCCTCAAAAAATTAACAATAGAACTCCCCGATGACCCAGCAATAGCACTCCTAGGAATTTACCCAAGGGATACAGGAGGAGTGATGCATAGAGGCATGTGGACCCCAATGTTCATAGTAGCACTCTCAACAATAGCCAAATCATGGAAAGAGCCTAAGTGTCCATCAATGGACGAATGGATCAAGAAGATGTGGTTTATCTTTACCATGGAATACTACATGGTATGAGAAAGAATGAAATCTGGCCATGTGTAGCAACATGGATGGACCTTGAGGGTGTTATGCTGAGTGAAATAAATCAGGCAGAGAAGGACAGCTACCATATGTTTGCAAGTATAGGAGGATTAGGAGGAACTTAATGGAGGACCGTGTGGGAGGAGAAGGGGAAAAATAGTTGGGGAGAGGGAGGGAGGCAAACCATGAGAGACTCTTGAATGCTGAGAACAAACAGGGCTGAGGGGGGTGGGGGAGAGGAGAAGGGGGGTGATGGGCATGAGGGAGGGCACTTGTTGAGATGTGCACTGGGTGTCATATGTAACCCAACTTGACAATAAACTATTTAAGAAAAAAATAAATTTTGAATTGATTGAAGTTTCTAGTGGGTGCAAAACCTAAATTATTTAGGCAAGCCGAGTTATGACTTAAAGGGCATTCCAGTTTGCCACAGTCTAATGTGTACTTTGCAGTGATGTCAATGTTGAGAGAGTGTCAACAGTTGACCTGACCGGTCACTTAAATGATTAACTCCAGCAAGCTTCCTCCACATTCCTCCACTGGCTGGTAGGGAGACTGCAGCATCTCACCGTAAGTCACCCTCCCACCGGCAGGAAGTCTCTGGCGTGGGGCCAACATTCTGAAAGCTGTGAGGGTGACGGAGGTAAAACTGTGGCTTCCTCCTTCAGTGAACATAATGGAAGATTATGGAAAACCTAAAGTTCCTCTTGATCACTGTAGCAGTGAGGCGGTGTGTGTGTGTGTGTGTGTGTGTGTGTGTGTGTGAGTGAAATGAGTTTCCTAACACTTATTTTGTTGCCTGAGTGTGAATTTTTATTTACGTGTGATGTGTGCTTTTTTGGTGTTACATGCAGTCACTTATCATGGATGAAAGGATGACACTGCGAAGAATGTAATGAGTTGAAGAATCCTTTCTGTTACCAAATGCTTTAAATTTTTTTTATCTTTTAATGTTTATTTATTTCTGAGAGAGAGAGAGAAAGAGAGAGAGGGAGAATGAGTATGGGAGTTGCAGAGGGAGGGAGACACAGAATCCAAAGCAGGATCCAGGCTCCAAGCTGTCAGCACAGAGCCCGATGGAGAGCTCGAGCCCATGAACTTCAAGACCATGGCCTAAGGTGAAGTCAGAAGCTTAACCAACTGAGCCACCCAGGTGCCCCACCAAATGCTTTCAATAATAAATATATCCTTTGATATATATTTTTAAGATTTTGTATTTAAGTAATCTCTACATGCAAAGTGGGGCTAGAACTCATCATTCTGAAATCAAGAATTGCGTGTTCAAACAACTCTGCCAGCCAGGATCCCCTGATATTTTTAATGCTAACCTTCAGGTGGAAATTGTTGGTCCCATTTGTCAGTCCAGAAAACTCAGGCTTTAGGAGAGGAAGTGGTTTCTATTCAATTCACTTAAGATGCAGGTCTGGGGAACAGGCCAGGTAGATAAATTATAGATGGATCTTGAACAAGGGCCACATGCTCACTGGCCTACTGGGCTGGCAGGTAATGGAGACAATTAAAGCTGACTGGGAGGCAGCAGGGAGTGGTGGGGACTGTGGCAAACCAGGGAGATGACAAATCTTTTTTTTTTTAATGTTTATTTATTTTTGGGAGAGAGACAGAGAGAGAGAGAGACAGAGTGTGAGCAGGGGAGGGGCAGAGAAAGAGGGAAACACAGAATGTGAAGCAGACCCTAGCCTTCAGGCTCTGAGCTATCCCAGCACAGAGCCCGACTCAGGGCTCAAACTCAAGAACCGTGAGATCATGATCTCGTGGGCGCCCCACAAATCTTTCTTTTAAAAGGTGGTTGCCACTAATTTTCAGCAGATCCTTGCCATGGGGGGAATATAGGCCCAATGTTGCCAGAGACTGTGATTTTTCAGGAGAAATTATAAATCCAGGTTTGATATCAAATACTCTGATTTTTCAATGTGGATAAACAATTCAAATGAAAGAAATCTGGATAGGTGTATTTGTGTGTTGATGAAAGGAAGTAGGGGACTCCTAACAGAATGAATCCTTGAATACATACTCTTCTAAGCACTGTCCTAAGCACTCTGTATGTATTATTAACCCAATGCTCGTCCCAACTCCAGGAGGGCAATATACTGAGGATCTTCATCTTGCAGATGGATGAAAATGTAACTAACTTTCTCAGGGCCACACAGCCACTACGTAGCAGAGTCGGGATCTGGGCAGCATGTGCAAGGGCATCAGAGAAAGCCTTATCCCGGATGCGTAGGTGGCTCAGTCAGGTAAGCATTCAACTCTTGCTTTTGGCTCAGGTCATGATCTCACAGTTTCTGAGTTCAAGCCCTATGGTGGACTCTGCACTGACAATGTAGTTGCTTGGGATTCTCTCTCTCCTCTCTCTGCCCCTCCCTCACTTTGCACGCACACACATGTACTCCCTCTCGCTCTCTCTCTCTCTCTCAAAGTAAATAGATAAATGTGTTTTTAAAAACTAATCATTATTGAAATGTGGGCAGTAGGAGTGGTCTGCTCTAGATGCAGGTAGTAAGAGGATACATCATCTATAGAGAATTTAAAATCAGTAATAAAAATGGACTGAATGAAGGTCATATGCTTTTCGTCATCACCACACACAGGCACTACTAAACAACGTCAGTGCGTACATATTATTGATCACAGTGATCAAATACACAAATCCCAGAAAACACAGCTGGAGGTCTGAGGAGCTCTAAGCAGTTGCAGTGGCTACGACTGAGGTGCGTAAAAAAACCTTTGTGTGTGGTGAATACACATAACATAAAAGGTATCATCTTCACCTGTTTTCGTCTATCCACATTGTTCTGCAAACAATATCTAGACGATTTCTTGCAAAACTATTCTGTCCCCGTTAAATAATTCGTGGTCCCCATCCCCCAGCCCCTGGAAGCCACCACCCTGCTTCCTGTCTCTGTGAGCTTAACTGCTCTAGGGACCTCATATATATGAAGCCACAGAGTATTTGGATTTTGTGACCGGCTTATGTCATTTACGGCGTTCATCCAGGTTGTAGCATGTGTTAGAATTTCCTTTTTATTATTTTTTTAACATTTATTTTTGAGGGAGAGACAGAGCGTGAGTGGGGGAGGGACAGAGAGAGAGGGAGACACAGAATCCAAAGCAGGCTCCAGGCTCTGAGCTGTCAGCACAGAGCCTGATTCGGGGCTCAAACTCACAAGCCAAAAGATCATGACCTGAGCTGAAGTCGGACGCTTCACCGACTGAGCCACCCAGGTGCCCCTGAATTTCCTTTCTTTTTAGAAGTTGAATAATATTCCACTGTATGTTTCTGCTACATTTTGCTTACCCATTCATCTGTTAACATTGAGGACGTTCTGTGGAATATTTAGGTTGCTTTCACCTTTTGGTTATTGTAAATAGTGTTGCTATGAACGCAATCGTACAAATATCTATTTGAGTCCCTGATTCCAGCTGTTGGGGTAAATACTCACAGGTGGAATTGCTGGATCATCTGGTAGATCAATTTTAGACTTTTTGAGGAAACACTGGACTGTTTGTATACTGGCTGCTCCATTTTACATTCCCACCAGCCATGCACAGGGTTCCCATTTCCCCACATCTTCATCAATGAACACTTGTGGTTTTGTGTGTGCATGTTACTTTTATAGTAGCCTATGGGCATGAATTAGTATCTCATTGTAGTTTTTCATTTGCATTTCCCTAATGAACAATGATGCTGAAAATCTTTTCATAGGCATATTGGCCATTTATAGATCTTCTTAGGAGAAATATCTGGTTAGGTCTTTTGCCATTTTTTTTTCTTTTTTAGAGAGAGACAGTGTGAACAGGGGAGGGTCAGAGAGAGAGGGAGACACAGAATCTGAAACAGGCTCCAGGCTCTGAGCTAGCTGTCAGAAGAGAGCCCGACGCGGGGCTTGAACCCACGAACCGCGAGATCATGACCTGAGCCGAAGTCAGAGGCTTAACCAACTGAGCCACCCAGATGCCCCAAGTCTTTTGCCATTTTTAAATTAGGCCATTTGTTTTGTTTTTGTTGTTGAGTTATAGGAGTTTTCTATGTATTCTGGATGTTAACCCCTTATCAGTACATGCTTTGCAAATTGCCTTTTCACTCTTCTGATCGTAACTTTTGATGCATGGAAGTATTGAAGTTTGATGTAGTCCAGTTTGCTTTTACTTTTGGTGTCTGTGCACTGAGGAGTGTTAGTAACATATAAGCTCTAAAATAACACACTTACAAGACTTATGCTTTAATACAGGAAACAACCTCCTTGACCTCCACCGCAGCAACTTCTTACTTGACACATCCCCAAAAGCAAGGGAATCAAGAGCAAAAATAAACTGTTGGGACCTCATCAAGATTAAAAGCTTCTGCACAGCCAAGGAAACAACCCAGAAAATTAATAGGCAACCAACGGAATGGGAAAAGATAGTTGCAAATGACATATCAGATAAAGGGTTAATATCCAGAATCTATAAGGAACTCACCAAACTACACGCCCGAAAAACAAACAACCCAGTGAAGAAATGGGCAGAAGATATGAACAGACACTTCTCCAAAGAGGACATCCAGATGGCTAACAGACACATGAAACGATGCTCAGCATCCCTCCTCATCAGGGAAATACAGATCAAAACCACACTGAGATACCACCTCACGCCAGTCAGAGTGGCTAAAATGAGCAAATCAGAGAACTCTAGATGCTGGCGAGGATGTGGAGAAACGGGCACCCTCCTACACTGTTGGTGGGAATGTAAACTGGTACAGCCCCTCTGGAAAACAGTGTGGAGGTTCCTCAGGAAACTAACAATAGAACTCCCCTAGGACCCAGCAATAGCACTGCTAGGAATTTACCCAAGGGATACAGAAATGCTGAGGCATAGGAGCACATGTACCCCAATGTTCATAGCAGCACTCTCCACAATAGCTAAAACATGGAAAGAGCCTAAGTGTCCATCAACAGATGAATGGATCAAGAAGATGTAGTTTATCTATACCATGGAATACTACATGGCCATGAGAAAGAATGAAATCTGGCCATGTGTAGCAACATGGATGGACCTTGAGGGTGTTATGCTGAGCGAAATAAGTCAGGCAGAGAAGGACAAATATCATATGTTTGCACGTATAGGAGGATTAGGAGGAACTTGATGGAGGAACAAGGGGGAGAAGAAGGGCGGAAATGGTGGGGGAAAGGGAGAGAGGCAAACCATGAGAGACTCTTGAATGCTGACAAAAACTGAGGACTGATGGATGTGGGGGGGAGGGGGGATGGGCATGGAGGAGGGCACTTTGGGGATGAGCACTGAGTGTTATGTGGAAACTAATTTGACAATAAACTATTTGTAAAAAAAAATAAATAAATAAAACTCAAAAAAAAAAAAAGACTTATGCTTTAATAAAAAACTTGGAGCTTTTTCAGAAAACTCCTAGTTACAAAGTTGGCTTCCCAGATCCATGGATTTAGGTCATATGTTTGTTTCCAGAGTAAATTTGTAACTTTTTTGGCATTATTTGAATTTGCTTCAGGGACCTTTCCTGTCCCGGCCCCTAAGGCAACACACATTCATATGTTTAAGCGGTAATTTCAAAATAGACAATGATAGTCCAGTGATTGTGAAGACAAAGAAAAAACCTTGTGATTCAGCCATTCTGTGTGACTGCTTAGAATTCTTATCTGGTTTAAATCTTATTTTATTTTTTAAATATTTATTTTTTGAGAAAGAGAGAGAGAGCATAAGCAGGGGAGGGGCAAAGCGAGAGGGGGACAGAGGATCTTAAGCGAGCTTCACACTGACAGCAGAGAGCCTGATGCGGGGCTTGAACCCCTGAATGTTGAGATCATGACCTGAGCCAAAGTCGGATGCTTAATTGCTTAATCGAATGAGCCACCTCGTTTAAACCAGAATTCTTATCTGGTTTAAATTTTAAAACATGAGATATAGTGCCAACCACAAGGGGTAATATTTTTTAAATATTTATTTGTTTTCGAGAGGGGGGGAGAGAGAGCAAGCCCAAGTGGGGGAGGGGCAGAGAGAATCCCAAGTGGGCTCTGGACTGTCAGCACAGAGCCCGATGCAGGGCTTGATCTCACAAACCGTGAGATCACAACCTGAGCCGAAACCAAAAGTCAGATGCTTAACCCACCAAGCCACCCAGGTGCCCTGCAGGGGGTAATATTTTTGATAAGTGCACATCTTACCTTATACTTGAACTATTTTGCTGAATTTCCATATTAACTTAAAATCGAAGTTTAGTTTTTCATTGTTATACTTTTTTCTTATCATTTAGTGGTCAGTATATGACTCTAACGTTATTCATTATTGCAAGAGGCCAATGTGTACATGTACGTTTAAAAAAAACAACCAAGTCATGGGCTGTGATCTGTGCTGGCACCTATGTGGACTTGCCCAGCTGGTTAGGGTGGGTGTGGGAGACCAGTGGCAGGCTCTGCCCTCCTGCAGTTTTGGGGCCCTGGAGATGTCTGAGGACTCACTCCCTTGTGTGTCTGGTCAGGGCTGCCCACGGCAGGCTCAGGTGACTAGGCTTCTGAGGGGCTCTGGTGAGGAGCTGCAACCAGTCCAGGGCTCTGGGATGAGGGGCTCCCACAGACCCTGGGAAGCTGATGGGGGGAAGGAAGTGCCTGCTGACCCTGATGGAGGATGAATGTGGTGCAGGCGGGAAGCCCTTCCCGAGTGAGAGTAAATGCACAAAATGAAATTGTATCCCACAAGCGCATAGCTTGTCTGCACATTGATAAAGAACAGCAATTTCTGTAATTAAATAGCACGATTATTCCACACATGATGATGTTCTGGAAATCATTTTGCAAAGGCTGAAGCTGTGCTGATGCTCCCACCCTCTTTTTTATTATTATTGTTATTTTTAACATAAGAGGGCAACAGTCCTTTTTAAAAATTTTGTTTGTTTTAAATTTTTTTTAATGTTTTATTTATTTTTGAGAGAGGAAGAGAGACAGTATGAGCAGGTGGGGGTCAGAGAGACAGGGAGACAAAGAATCTGAGGACAGGCTCCAGGCTCTGAGCTAGCTGTCAGCAGAGCCTGATGCGGGGCTCAAACCCACAAATCGTGAGATCATGACCTGAGCCGAAGCCAGACACTCAACAGACTGAGCCACCCAGGTGCCCCTAAAAAAATTTTTTTTAACATTTATTTATTTTTGAGAGAAAGAGAGAGACAGAGCATGAGCAGGGAAGGGGAGACAGAGAGGGAGACACAGAATCAGATGGAGGCTTCAGGCTCTGAGCTGTCAGCACAGAGCCCCACGCGGGGCTCAAAGTCACAAACTGTGAGATCATGACCTGAGGCTGAAGTTGGATGCTTAACCGACTGAGCCACCCAGGCACCCCATATCCTGATTCTTTAAACACAAACTGGGGGGAAAATATGACATTTATGAGACATTTGGAAATTTGAACTGACTGGATATAACTGAGGAATTGTTAGTTTTTTAGATGTGATATTAGTACTGTGGTTATAGCATATATATAAAAGGGCCCTTATTTTTTAGATATGGAAGCTGAAATACAGATGAAATGACAGATCTCTTGGATTTGTTTCAAAATGATACGGGGTGGAGCCTGGGGTTGTCTGCCATGGACTGTCGTCATGGCTTCATTATACTACCCTATCTACTATTGTGAATGTTTGAGATTCTCCATTGCAAAATTTAAAAAAAAAATGTGGAAAGATAGTGGATGGGTTCTAATAACAACCTCCCAGTAGGAAAAAAAGTTACTTGCCTTTTAAAGGATCTCTCAACCCTTATCTGCTCAAGGAGCAAGGCCCTTTCACTGGGCCAGTCTGCATACTGTCTGGGGCTTGATCATGACCCCACTGGGGAGATACAGGCCTTGGGCCCTTAGTGGGGAAACAGAGTCTATTTGTAACTTACTGGCTTTCCTTAGCTCCCTTGTGTTTATTTTTTGGCTACTTCTATTTTTGCAACTGATACTAGTTTTCTATTTACAGAAGTGACAAAGTTTTCTTTTTACATGTATGTCAACAATTTGATTTAAAGACAAGAAATAGTACAGGTGGTACTCGGATATTACAGGATTTCTTTTTTTTTTTTAGGGTGGCAGGAAATGACAAGTATGGGAGGCCCTGATACAGTCACAGGAAACATATAATACTGTCTTAACATAAATCTAGGGTTCCTTCCGTTTGGGAGGTTCTCTGTACCTGGGGCAAGATGGCCTGCTCAGCCCACTGTCTCCTTGAATTTCAGATAAAGCACCTGACACACAGAAGGGAGGCCGGTGGGAGGCGGTGGAGACAGAACACACAGAGAAGGCTGGCTGCCAGCACAGACCCCAACTGGGCACAGGACACCATCCATTACCAGGTTCAGAACCACCTAAAACGAAGGAGGGGGATGAGTGTAAAGACAATGTAAAGGGGAAAATCTTAAAGGGGGAAAATATTTTTATCCATCTTTTTGTTGTTTCCCATTGGTTGTTTTCTGGGGAAATTTCCAAACTGCCTAGGGTAAAGCAAACAGGCGGTCAGCAAGCTGTGTTTACCCAGGTAAGTTAGTTAGGGCTATTTGTTTGTTTGTGTAATGAAACTTTTTATATTTTATAATTAAAAAATTTTGTAATGTTTTTAATTTATATGTGAGCAGGGGAGGGGCAGAGAGAGAGAGAGAGCGAGACACAGAATCCAAAGCAGATTCCAGACTCCGAGCTGTCAGCACAGAGCTTGACGCAGGGCCTGAACTCATGAATGGCGAGATCATGACCTGAGCCAAAGTCGGATGCCTACCTGACTGAGCCACTCAGGCACCCCAAACTTGTTATATTTTTAAAAAATTTTTAAAGATAATTTTATGCATTATTTTTAAGTTTATTTTTAAAGTTTATTTATTTTGAGAGAGAGAGAGAGAGAGGAAGCAGGGGGGAGGCCAAGAGAGAGGGAGAGAGAATCCCAAGCAGGCTCCAAGCTATCAGTGCAGAACCTGACACAGGGCTCAAACCCACCCACCATGAGATCATGACCCAAATTGAAACCAAGAGTCAGAAGCTCAAAAAACTGAGCCACCCAGGTGCCCCTAAGATCATTTTAGATCCACATGCAG
Source organism: Hyaena hyaena (assembly GCF_003009895.1). Taxonomy (NCBI): domain Eukaryota; kingdom Metazoa; phylum Chordata; class Mammalia; order Carnivora; family Hyaenidae; genus Hyaena; species Hyaena hyaena. The sequence goes on along the minus strand of NW_024082354.1, from coordinate 104,237 downwards.
TTGTAGGAAACAATACAGAAGGATCCCACACACCTGTACCCACCAATGGTGATGTCTTACAAAACCAGAGGACGATACTGCGACCAGAGTTGACACAGATGCAGTTGTGACACATTCTCATCACTGCAGGGACTTCCTGTTATCCTTTTAGAGTCGTATCACCCCCAGGCTCCCTTGGCCAGACCCTTGGTAGTCACTCACCAGCTCTCCATTTCTAGAATTTTGCCACTTCCAGGATGTTGCATAAATGAAATCATACAATATGTAACGAACGATAGAAATGATCCCTGAATATGTAACCTTTGGGGACTTTTTCCCACTTAGTGAAATTCCCTGGAGATTCCTCTGAGGCGTTGCCTGTATCAATAGCCTGTCCCCTTACCGCTGAGCAGTACTGCATGGTATGGAGGGGGGGGGCACCGTCTGTCTAACCATCATCCCTGGAAGGACCCCTATGCTCCTGCCACGGTGGGGTTGCTCCAAATAAAGCTGCGATGAACATTTTATGTACAGGTGTTTGTGTGAACATAAATTTTCTTTTTTTTTTTTTTCTGGGATAAATGCCCAAGAGTATACGTGTTTGTTTTTGATGAATTAATTGCCACATTTTACAATCAAGATATTTCACCTAAAAAACGTCCACGTTTCCGATTTCTCCTCCCAAATCACAACATCTGGGAAGACAAGGCACAGCCACTCATGATCCTAATGGGCCAGAGCACACCAGTCCCTGTGTCCCCTGCCCACTCCCTTTTATTTATTTACCTGCCTGCCAAGGCTCCTGGCTTACCAAAGTAGGTGGGCAGAACTGGAACACAAGAGGTTTCTCATATATATATACATGTCTGCAAGTTCTCTGCTCAAGCAGAAAACACCAGTTGAGTATGGGGAAGAGTATTGGGTGATATGGCCATGAGGGAGAATCACTGTTACTACTAGCCCTCTGGGACTGTTTTAGTTTAAAATGACTATATCACCTACTCAAAAATGAATAAAATGTATAAACAAGAACACTAACATTTCCTCACAGATGCCCCTCCGGCACTGCTTTTCCCCTACAACTCTTTCGTTTCTTCAGAGAAGAGAATCCACTGGAATTCCTCCTCCCAGACCACCTGAGACACAGGAAAAGGCCCTAGCTCTGGGATCTAGCTTCCCAAATGCACATGTTCCCTGCTCTGGGGTCTTAAGGCTTTGACCCCAAAACACCCCTGAAGTCCCTCACCATCGACCATGTGTGGCTTCTCCTCACCTATTTCTTTCTCCTAGATTTGTTTTGTACTTTTTACTTCAACCTTCTTTGCAGTGAAAGTTGAATGTGCTGAATCATGAAATCTTACTGGAAGGGAAAAGTTATTTTTGGTCATTTATTTAGTAAAAAGCACTCTAGAGGATGCAACCCAGAAATGTGCTTTATAATGATAGCTTAATGTAAGAAAAGAACTAAATAACGAATATTTCCCCTTTGCCGTCTTCACTTGGGAATCGTCTTTAATGTGAGCCAGCATGAAACTATTTAAGCAATATGCAATATTTCTCTGAAGTCCAGTCATGTATCCGTTTATACCCAGCTCTGGGGCTACCTCCTCCAAGAAGCCTTCCCAGCCTGACTGAAATCCAGCATCTCCTTCCTTGTCAGGCAGTGGCATTAATGCGGGCCTTTTTGGTTACAATTCAGTGCACACTTCCTGAAACTTTTACAAGAGCTGGCCTGGTGCACCCTTGCCCCACCTCTTTCCTGACCTCCCACTAGACTGCCCCCGCTCACTCTCCCCTTGCAATAGACTGACATTTTAGAGGCATAGGGGCACCCTTGTGTCCACTGAAGCCACCCCACCCCCACCCCCACCCCCATGCAAATCACCGCAAAGACATCTACAAACCATAGAGCACAAAGTGTAGACTGGATTTAAGACCTAAAATGTCTACATGTGGATGAAGTTCTATTTTCAGTGATGTTGAACATTATCTCTCTTGCAGGGGAGAAGGGGTAGAGTGTGCTTTGGCGGCGCTGGTGGCCTAAGTTTGCCCTTTAGGTAACCTCCCTGACGGCCAGAAGACAGAAAACGAGGGCTTTGGGATCTGAGAGCCCTAGCGCGGCTTGCTGGGTGACCTTTGGGCCAGGCAACCTGTTTCCTCCAGGAGAAATGGGGATCATCACCTCTCTGGCCAGGCCGTGTGGAGGCTGAAGTGGGAGGAAGCACCCAGAGCCCGGGTCCCTCTTCTGGAAAGCAGGGACCGGGATAAGCTGCATCTCAGCACTCAGCTTCCCAGATTTCCGCGGTGCCTGACCCTTTGCGTCTTGAAGGTCAGCCTCCCCGACCGAGTTCCCAGTTAGGGGCCTCGTTTGTGCTGTGTCCCAGCCGGCTCAGTTGCCGGAGGCGCCGAACAGAGCTGAATGAATGGCCGCGAGCCAGGCTGCAGGGCTCCATGCTGGCACCCAGGTCAGCTGGAGAGTTTCAAACCACGCGATGTGAGCTTGGAGACCACAAAACTACGCGGTGGTTCCCGCTTGGGAGAGGGGTGGCCCGCAGGCGCGCGCGCGTTCAGGCTGACCCCACGTGGGCGCGCGCCCTAGCCTTTCATCCCCGGCCTTATGGTGGCTCGAGCACGGGCTCCATCCCCCACCGTGTCCCGCCCGCACTGCGCGGCGAAGGGCGCGCGCTCTCTAGAACCTCCCGCCACCCCGCGTGGTCGGGAGCGCGCGGACCGGGGCGCAGGCCGGGGGTGGGGTTGCCAAGGGCTCAGCCCCCTCAGTTCCCGCGCTCGGGCCCCGCCGGGGCCCAGGAAGTGGCCCTAGGCCGCGGCCCTCGCCCCGCCCCCTCCCGCCCGCGCTTATCACCTGCTGGCCCGGCGCGCGCTGGCGGGGAAGGAGGGCGACAGGGGGAGCGCGCGGGCGGCCCGGAGCCGGGTCGCCGGAGGTGAAGCGCGGCGAGGATGGCGGCGTGGGGCCGGGGGCTGCCGCCGCTGCTGCTCGCGCTCTCGGTGCTGCTGGCGCTGGGCCCCACCGCCGCGGCGGCCAAGCTCAACATCCCCAAAGTGCTGCTGCCCTTCACGCGGGCCACGCGCGTGAACTTCACGCTGGAGGCCTCGGAGGGCTGCTACCGCTGGTGAGCGTGCGGCCCGCGGCCGGGAGAGGGAGGGCCCTGGGGTCTGGCCGGCCGGCCGGCAGGCAGGCAGGCGCGCGCTGCAGGTGCGCCGGCGCGGGGGGAGCGCGGTTTCGGCTCGCGAGGCTGATCCGGCGGGGCCTGCGGGAGCGCGCGGCTTCCGGGGCCGGGGCGGGTGCTTGGGTGGGGGGCCGGCGGGGCAGCCGGGCGCGCACCCAGCAGGCCCGCGCGCAGCAGGTGCGTCGGCGCGCGCTCTCTGGGCCCTTGGGCCGCTGCCAGGCCGCCACTGCCGGCCGGGGCGGCTGGCCGCGCGGGACGCCGCCACTGCGCATGGCGCCGCCTGGGCCTCGGCGCGGCTCCTGCTGGAAGGGAGCTGGGCCGGGTCTGCGCTCGCTGTGTGCTTGTGGTTTGTGCAGGAGGAGGGAGCCCCAGAGTCGGCCTGACTTGAGGAAGTGCGTCCGATGCTGCTGAGGGCTCCGGGAAGGCCCTACCGGGGAACGGGGTCTTCAGGACTTCCCCTACAGGGATAGGAATGCACTGGAGCTCCTGGCCAGGGATGGGGGTCCAGGTGGGCTTACTCTTCCCCTTCTTGGGCAGGACTCCGGGGAGCGGTGCAAAAAGCGCAAGCGCTGCTTAAAAGCCCTAGTCTAGAGACACAGGTTTCTTGGTTTTATCTGGTGATGGGGACTCATCCCAGGCGCCTGACTGGTGTGGGAATTGGGTTTGTGGAGAAGTATGAAAGGCGTGCGTGGGAAGAATCATAGCCGTTCAGCATCGTTGGGAGGAACACAAACCTTTGATGAAAGGTCTTGCGGAGGAAACTCTAGGGATCCATTTTACAGATGAGAAATGAAACGCAAGGAATGGTTGGTGATTCACCGCGGGTTGACCAGAGTGAGGTTGGCGTTTATGCTCCACACTCAAGGTTTTTTTTTTCCACAACAACCCTCCGGGCTTCCTGGGGGAACTCAGGAATTCTACATTCATTGTGGGGGGTGGGATCTTGGAAACCCCAGAAACTAGAAACTAGAGGCTTCTGTTTGTTCCTTCTTACCCTAGACGGAGAGGCCTGGCTATAGGCCCCTGGCTGGGCAGGGTGATGTGGTCCAGAGCTTCCATCTAGCTGCCAGGGAATTCGGCTTCTACTCTTGCAGGCTGTGCCCGAGGCCCCACCTTGCCAGAGATGGAAGAAGGCGGTTCTCCGCCCCTTGGCATCCATGATACACTTTCTGCCTCTCCCTTTACCTGTTTGATGCCCGGGTCATTGTTGAGGCTTAACAAGGTGTGATCACTTTACAGAAGACACGTGTGTGTATGTGTGTGTTTTAAGTATGTTTGGATATCAGTACGTGGATATTATGCGAGTATGCTTACCCCCAAGCCTGACCTTGGCTCAGAGGAGCGGTCTTCCTCAAGTGTACTTATTTGTAGCTATTTATTTTCTGAAAGCCGGCCTTCTGAAATAAGGCCATGCAAAGTCAGCCAATTGTATTTTGGGTTTAGTGCCTTATGCACCTGGAGGGTCTTATTTCTGGCTTGGCATCAGAGGCTGACCTTTGGCTCAGAAGTTTTCTATATCTCCGACTAGGGCCTCATCTGGTGTGGGAAGGTGAGCTGCTAGTCCATACTTTTCAGAAGACACATGCTTGTTCTCTGGTTGAAGTCCTCTGTTCTCTTGATAGATGAGCAAGAGGAAGCTGGTTATTAAAAACAGCTGGCTTCAAATGAATCCCTTTGGCTGTATTTGTATGCTACTTCCTTTGAGATTCTATAGCTGCACTTTTTCCCCCTCAAATAAATTTTTTTTTCTGAGAGGGGCTGGTGATTTTTAATTTACTTGTATAGCTTCTTAGGAGAAAGGAGGAAGAAAACGACATTCTTAATCTCTTATGCATCAGAGAAGTGCTAAGTACCTTATGACTTGTTATGCATCTGATCCATAATTTTCATTGCAAATGTGTGACTGCTTAGTTTCTGTGTCTTTGCAGAGATGTTTGGTGTTTGTGATTTCCCCCTTAACTTCACAGGAAAATCTTCCATCAATCAAGGAATGAAAATATTGATTTTGAGTAGTGCTGTTCTTAGTTTAGTTCTTGGTTGCTTTAGTGCTTGAAGAATTTCCTCTGGAGATTTACTTAAGAGTTGGCGTGCAGATGAGCCAGACAGCCGCAGGTATCTAAACCTGGGAGGAAACTGTCTTCTTCGTCCAAGAAGTTAAGTCTGAAACTGAAGAACAAAAAGAAATTAAAACTCTCCTAGACCTCGGGGGTGGGGGGCGGGGAAGCTTTGCTCAGTCCTCTGAATTTGGGGCCAGAGTTTACTGACACCACTGCATGCCTCAGCCAGTGCCTTAAAGTTGACACTTTTCCTCTTTCTTGATTTTATAGCATCAAATAGTTGGACAGTGTTTGAGCCAGAGGAGCCCTAGAGATTGTAATGCAAGCTGCCCACCTTGAACTCGGAACCTCAGAGAAGGAAGGGCTCTGTGTGACATCACGTAAACACAGGTGGTCCCCGATCAGTGATCATTCCACTTAGATCGTGCAGCTTTACGATAGTGCGAAAGTGAGAGGCATTCAGTAGACACTCTGCGTGGCACTTTGGATTTGGATCTTTTCCTGGGCTAACGACGTGCAGTCGGACACTCTCTAGGGACGCGGGGCAGCGGACGGCAGCTGGTCAGCTGTGCAATCACGAAGGCCAACACCCAGTACCCTCACAAGCATTCTGTTTTTCACTTTCAGTATGGTATTCAATGCATTAATGACCCACTCAACACTTTGTTTTCAGATAGGTTTGTGTTAGCAGATTCTGCCCAACCTTAGGCTAATATGAACGTTCCCAGCACGGTTACGGTAGGCCAGGCCAGGCTATGATGTTTGGTACATTTGGGGTATTAAATGCACTTTCAGGTTGTAATAAATACGTTTTTAAAGTTTATGTATTTTTTTAGAGAGAGAGAGAGGGAGGAAGAGAGAATACAAGTGAGGGAGGGGCAGAGAGAGATGAAGAGAGAGAATCCCAAGCAGGCTCCGCCACACGGATAGCATAGAGCCTGATGCGGCCCTTGAACTCACGCACCATGAGATCATGACCTGAGCCAAAATCAAGAATCGGACGCTTAACGGGCTGAGTCACCCAGGCGCCCCGATAGTTTCAATTTGAGATGGGTTTCTTGGGTCTGACCCCATCGTAAGTCGAGGAAGATCTGTGGCGATAGTCTGTGAGCTGAGTGGGAGCTCACGGGGACGCCACCATTCCCACCTCATTCTGGGAGGTGCAGTTTCCGGCTAATTTTCCAGCCACTGATCGAATCCTTCCAGTTGTACCAGCATTGCTGGTTATGAGGCAAGTCTCTTACTCTTTTGTGATATTTTGTGTTCTTAGAAGTGCTCCTCCAAGTATTTCTCATTAGATATTTCTTTTCTTTCTTTTTTTTTAAGATTTTATTTTTAAGTTATCTCTATACACAATGTGGGGCTCAGACTCACAACCCTGAGATTAAGAGTTGCACAATCTGCCAACTGAGCCAGGCACCCCAGGTCTTTTTTTTTTTTTTTTTTAAAGGTATCCTTTTATATACAAAATGACATTACATAGGGAATTGGGAAAAAGAGAAATAGACCCCAGTCCTTCAGCGTGACATGACCAGTCACCATTTAGGCTCCGTTCTAGTCACTAATTCCCCCCCCCACCCCTTTCCGAGATCCTTTCTGACATTGTCTTATGCTTGGTATTTGGGCCATTTGGTATCTTCCTTCTCTGCCCCCGTCCAGCTCACGTTAAGGGTCAAGTGTTTTTATTTTTTAAAGTTTACTTATTTATTTTGAGAGAGAAAGAGGGAGGGAGAATGTGATTGGGGACGGGCAGGGGGAGAGAGAGAGAGAGAGAGGGAGAGATTCCCAAGAAAGGTCTGCAATCTCAGCATGGAGTTGGACATGGGGTTTGATCTCCCAAACCCCGAACCGTGAGATCATGACCTGAGCCAAAATCAAGAGTCAGACACTTAACTGACTGAGCCACCCAGGTGTCCCAGGGCTCAAGTATTTTTTTTTTTTTTTTTTTTATGGTGCCTCATTATCTTCCAAAATGTTGAGCGACAGAGCACCATTCTGCTTGGTAGCTGTTCCATCGTCTGCTTATGCTCCCTGTGATTGGAGTCCCGGGTTGTTCTGCTCTCTCCCCTGGGCTTGTCGTAGAGATAGTGAGTGTCTGAGGTCAGCTTCCCAGCACAGCCTGAGCTGAGGACTTGGCTGCCTGTGGTTTACTTGAGAAAATGCTCTCCCAGGAGGCAGGGTAGAGAAGAGGAAGGACATGAGCAAGGATGTGGGCCTGTGTGACCCTTGTGACCCTGTGGAGTTGAAATGCACTCCAGATGCATCTCCCTTGAGGTACAGGGGAAGCCGAGCTTTTGAGCTTGTACCTGCAGTCCCCGTTGGCTGCCGCCCGCAATGTAGCCCCTACCCCTCTCCTGTGCCCAGGAAAGTCTCCCCACAGGACCCTGGAACTCCTGCTGTGTTTGCCAGGCTTGGTCAGGAACCAGCGTGCACTTCTCAGCCACGGCGTTAGGATTCTTGGGGAAGAAGATGGGAGCCCTTCCTGCTGCAGAAGTCCCCACACAGCAGCCCTTGTCCTTGGTGTGTGTTGTGTCCCAGGCACCTCAGGTGACCCCTTGGCGAATTGGGGCATGAAAGAGCCAGCGGTCCCTCTGCCCTTGCTGACCTGTAGCTGTGTGAGGTCCAAGGCCAGCAGCACCTCCCAGGGTCTCTCAGCCTGGCCCTAGTTGAAGGAAGCAGCCAGTTCCCCTGCAGCCTGGGGAAAGTGGAAGAGAAAGAGGAGGGGCAGGGTTTCCTCTGTCTCTTCTGGAAACCCCCGTACACACTGAGCCAAGTAGGAGAGTCACCCGGCCAGCTGCCTTCTGCTGAGCTCACAGACTCAGCCTGGAGGATGGAGGCTGTTCACGTGCGTGAAGCCGGACAGGTGAGGCACTGGCACCCAGGGGCCGCTGGAGACTCAAGCACTGAAGTCAACATACAAAATTTACAATGGGGAAGCGGGTTTGATTCGGGGCGGGGTGTCAGTGCTCACTTGGAAGACCCACCCTGTCCAAACGCAGTGGGGCGCACTGCTCAGCAATAGGTATTTCACAGTAAGGCCTTCAGATCTCCTTAGCAGGCGATGAATGGTTGTGACTTAGAGCCGAGCCAGGCACCACTCCTGGGCCTGGGCTGGGGATCCTGAATGAGCAGCTGATGCCCTGCTGTCCTGGAACCTGTAGTTGGTTGGAAGAGTTAAATGATAAACTAAGGTGAAGTAAACGGCTGCGTATTTCATGAGGTCATAAGTCCGTGAAGGACATAAAACAACGCACCATGATAGGGGCTACAGAAGATGGTATGCGATTTTGGGTAGGGAGCTGACCTGGGACCTGAATGGGTACCACCCGGAGGGAGCAGCAAGTGCAGAGGCCCTGGGGAGGGGCTGAGCTTGTTGCCGGAGCACAGATAAGGCATGCTTGGTGAGGGGAAGGGTGAGGTTAGGGAGGGTTGCAGGGGCCGGGCCATGTGGGGCCTTGAGGGCTGTGGTGAGGAGATAGGAAACGGGTTGCTAGGGTCAGGACTTGGGATGTGTTAGCCTGGGACCAGTTAGTTCATTCCCAGGGCCTTGCTCTTTGCCCTGCACCCGCCTCGAGGTCTGCCTGCCGCTCCAGGCTGGCGGGGGCCTTGTTCAGGTCCCTTAGAAGACTTGCGGAGGGAGGTGTCGGGAAGTGTGTGTTTACTTGAGCTGACCCGGTGCTGGGTTGTTTTCTTCCTGCTTTCTCTGCGGTCTGCTATGCCCGCACCAATGGGTGGCTTCCTCCCTGAAGGCCCTGCCTCTGCCCCAGAGGGGCTGGAGCCCGCAGGTGGAGGGTGGGTGGGCTGTGCTTTCCTCCGCTCCCACCCACCCCTGCTCTTTCTATGTCTCTCACTTCTCGTTTTTGGACTTTTTCTGGCCTGACCGTCCCACAGCCTTGGGTTCCCCTGCCCAGCTCCTGTCCCTGTGTTCTGAGGACTGGTGAACAGTTCCCCCAATGCAGTGGGGCCCCAGAGCACCTGACACACTGTGCGTGAGCCGGCCTTCTGTCATGTGGAACAGGAAAGATTTACCCTTTCAAAATCCGTTGTTAGCCCTTTCGATTTCCTCAGAATTAAAGTTTATGTCTGGTGCCAGTATGCTATTTACATTTTTGTTTATTTGTTTGTTTCTAAAATTGTGATAAGATTCACAAATTGCAAATTTTACCAACTTAATCATTTTTAGGTACACAGTTCAGTGACTTTCAGTACATTCATACTGTCGTGCACCCATCCCCACCACCACTCTGCAGAACGTGTCCATAATCCTCTACTGAAGCTCTGCCCCGTCAGACAGAAACTCCCCCCACAGTCCCTGGAAACCACCATTCTGCTTTCTTTTTAACACCTTTGAATGTTTGCCTGTCTCCTGAGAGCAGACAGAGGGGCCCAGAACCTTTGCAGGCATCAGTGCTCTCCCCCATGGTAACATTGTTTTGATACATGTTTCTTTTTACCATCACCTGAGATGTGTGGCAAATGGTATGAGCTTCCCGTTTACACTAGTAATACAAGGTTTTCTTTAAAATAATTATTTTGGGGGGTGCCCCAGTGACAGTTAAGTGTCCTGGCTTTGGCTCAAGTCATGATCTCATGGTTTGTGGGTTAGAGCCCCACATTGAGCTCAGTGCCGACAGCTTGGAGCCTGGAGCCTGCTTCGCATTCTGTGTCTCCTGACTTTCCCCTGCTTGATTTCAGTCCCTGTCTCTCTCTCTCAAAATAAATAAAACATTTAAAAAATTTTTTAAAAATATATATTTTTTTAATTTTTTTAATGTTTTATTTATTTCTAGGAGAGAGAAAGAGACAGTGTGAGCAAGGGAGGGTCAGAGAGAGAGGGAGTCACAGACTGAAACAGGCTCCAGGCTCTGAGCTGGCAGTCAGCACAGGGCCCGACGCGGGGCTCGAACCCACGAACCGCGAGGTCATGACCTAAGCGAAAGTCGGACGCTTAACGGACTAAGCCACCCAGGCGCCCCTTAAAAATATTTCTAAAAAAATGTCTTATTTCTTTATTTTGAGAGAGAGTGGGAGTGGGAGAGGGGTGGAGAGAGAGGAAACCAAGCAGGCTCTACACTGTCAGCACAGAGCCCCACATGGGACTTGAACCCATGAATGGTGAAATCATGACCTGAGCAAAATCAAGAGTTGGGCGCTTAACTGACAGAGTCACCCAGACACCCACACCACAAGGTTTTCTTTTAAAGTGCTTTTTCTTTCAGGAAGAATCCATTTAGAAGAAGAAAATTAAGGAAACGATACAGGGTTACCTGGATGTGCCTGGACCCCTGGAGGGCAGCATACAGAGGGGGATTCGCAGGTGGGGAAGGGTTGGCGGGTGTGCGGGCAGCTGTCCAGGGGGCCAGAGGGGCACATCCAGAGGTTTCACATATTGAAGGGGATGTGTGGCAAAGGGAGCCAAAGTAGCAGAACCAATTTTTCTGGTAATCCCTTTATATCATTCCCCACTTAATCCTTAAACACACACACACACACAGACACACACACACCAGAAAAAACAACAAAACAAAAACAAAACCCTTTTTGGTAAGAATGACTCCTTACTGTGCAAATTGAGAGTCAGAGATGAGGAGCCAGGGACTGGAAGAGCCACATTCAGAACCAGGTCGCCATCCCCAGAGCCAGCTCACCTCAGGGGCCACATGGTTTATGCCAGTACTTCTCTGCTAGTGGTAGGTTTACCAGGGTCCCTTCAACAGGGTGTCACTGACCCTTTCCAAAAGCAGTATGAAGGATGCACGTGGGTGGGGTTGTGATTCAGGAGGGGGTTGAGGCCATCTCTGCTGGAGTCTGGGAGCCCAGGCCCTCCCCTTGGGCAGCCTGAGGGTAGGGTGGGAGGCCGCTGGGCCTGTTTTGAATAACTGTGCATTCAGCACTAGGGAGTAGAGCAGTGTGGGGATAGGGGTCCAGAGCCAGGCTGGGCTGAGCTGAGCCGTTTTTTCTAGGAATGTGACCTTGGGCTGGTGACTTAACATCTTGCTCAGAGCAAGTGAGGCATTTGTTGTGTGTCTCACCCTGTGCCCGACAGGATAAACACAATGCATACAAGGGTTATTATCATTATTATTATTATTATTTTGCTTAAAAAACAAAAATACCGGTAGTTTGAATGAAATAAAACAATAGACCTTAAAGATTTTAGTCAAGGGTGTGTCTTCTGTCTAGATCCTTCCGACTTTATGCAACAGGAAGCTCAAACCAAAATAGTTTAAGTAAAACAGAGGAATGTTGTTTTGGCGCCTGGACCCAAACACCCTGGCAGACGTGGGGTTTCTTCTCACTTCTGTGCTGCAGGGGTTTGCGTGACATCAGCAGGACCTGGCCCCTTGGTCTTTGTGTCTTGGCTTTGGCCAGGTAGCCTCCTGAGGTGGCAAGGTTACAGCTCCAGCCATATAGCTCCCAGAGGCCAGGCTAGGGGGCACAGTGCCCATTCTGGCTGACCCACCTGGGCATATGCCTGGGTCTGAACTCCTCTCCAGTCAGGTGAACACAGAGCCGACTGGCCAGGCCGTAGCCACCTGCCTCCCGGAGTCCAGAGCAGTGTGAGCTCTCTGCAGCCTTATGGTCTGAGAGTGTGAGGAGAGGCAGCACCCACAGAAAAGCTGGTTACTGTTACTGAAAGAGGTGGCTGGAGGCTGGGCAGCCGAAATCCAACATGGCTCCCTATGGGAAGGACATCCTCCTTGCCTTCCATGCCATTTAGGACATTTGGTGAAATTAGGCTTCTAATTAAAAACCTCCTCACAAATAAAAGTCCAAGCCAGGGGTGCCTGGGTGGCTCAGTTGGTTGAGCATCCAACTTTGGCTCAGGTCATGATCTTGCCATTCATGGGTTTGAACCCCGCATCGGGCTCTGTGTGGACAGCGTGGAGCCTGGAACCTAATTTGGATTCTTTGTCTCCCTTTCTCTCTGCCCCTACACACTTGTGCTCTCTCTCTCTCTCTCTCTCAAAAATAAACATTAAAAAAAATTTTTTAATGAAGATTCCAAGCCTAGATGGCCTGTCTGTAAACCCTATGAAACATTTAAGGAATGAATAGTACATGTTTGTTTTTTATAAACTCAAGAAAGAAAAAGGAGTGATGGTATGCTAGGACATTTTTATGAGGCCAGCATTCCTCTCACTGCAAAGCAGACAAAAACATTACAAGAAAAAGAAATCCACAGGACAAAAGCACAAAATTCTTGAACAGAATAGTACCAAGTCAAATCCAGAAAACTATAAAAGGGATGATGAGTCATCACCACCCACTGGGATAAATCCCAGAAATGTAAGGTTGGTTTAACATTAACAATCGCTGTAAGTCAGTGTATCAACAGCATGAAGAAGAAAAACCACATAATTTGTCTCCATAGGTGCCAAGCATTTCACACCCATTCATGATTAAAAATCTGTAGTAAACTAGTAATAGAAGAAAATGTATAAGCTGATACAGGCACCTACACAACCTTGTACCAGAGTCTTGTGCTAGCCGTGGACTCGGTCTTCACACTGCCTCTGAGGGAAGTTGGACAGGGAAAAGGGTCATTGCTGAGCCACTGCCTTGAGACATTTGCACTTGCTGATCCATTTACCTTGAATGTCCCTCTCCCAGATATTCAAAGGGCCAACGTCTGCATCACCTTCAGAGACGTTTGATTCTATGTCATAGGTCACCCTCTCTTCCTCTGGCCATCCTCCTAAAAATCGCAAACTTTACTGTCCCTGCTTTATGTCTGTCCATAGCCCTGTCGTGTAAGGTCCTGTATTCACTGACTTGTTTATTCTTGTTTCCCACTGAAATGTAAGCGCCATGATGATGGGGATTAATGCGTGTTTCATACCTCGATGTATCCGTAGCCCTTAGAGCAGTGCCTGGAATATGGCATAAGACCCAGCAGATACAGATTCAGTGAATGAATGAGGACCACTGGGCTGTGGGGGCTGAGGGGGGGGGGGAGGGAGAGGCTTGGGGATGGGTCTTTGGAAGAGCTGCCATTTACCATGAGCCATGAAGCCATGAAGGCCGGGCAGCCGCAGAGCTGGGAGAAGGAAGGACATGTGAGGTGGCAGGAAGAGCAGAAGCAAAGGAATGGAGGTGTGAAAGCTGGGAGGGAGGCTGGCAGAGCTTAGACCTGAAGTCTGACCACTCAGGGTCTTGCTGGCGGTGTGGCTTTGGGCCCTCATGAATCTTTGCATGTGGCTCTGAGGATATCTGCCGTTGACAGTGGTGGTGGTGGTGAGGGGAGGCAGGGGGGGTCCGTGAGGAAGCTGCTTTGGGGGCCGGACAACAGGGACCAGCAGCAGGCTTCACTTGGGGAAGGGCATGGACACGGTGAGGCCTAAATAATCATGATCTAGAAGGACCTGCATGGTCTTCCTTCCTTTAAACAGCAAAGTTCTCATGGTAAGAACTGCACCAAAGGCCTCTCACTTGAGAAACTCCTTCTGTTTCCTGAACTTGAGAGCTTATAATGTTCAAGACCCATAATACGAGTTTTATATTTTCTATCCCATCTAATCCACCCCAATCCTTGGCGGCAGGCACTATTTTTATTCCACTGTGCAAACGAAGAGACAGAAGCCTAGAGAGATTAAATTGTTTGCTTAAGGGTGGCGGCACCCTGCTGTCTTAGGACTTCACTTTGCAGCAGGGGCCACAGACCTGGAACAGAAGGAGGCCTGTCACCATCACCAAGTGCTGCTTACCACATTGCACCAGGGGCCCCGGGAGCCCTTGGAGCCCATCCTGTGGGCCTTGGGGACTGCTGGTCCCTGGGAAGATGGGGCAGACCTGCCGACCACCGGCGGAGATGTATGGAAGGACCACGCATGTAGTACGTGTGAGCTGGGGCATCACGAACCCTTTTCTGTGGGGTGGAGTTCATTTAAACTGGGGACAGAAGAAGGCTTTTCAGCAGAAAAGCCTCATGAGCCAGGACTTGTCTCTCTGGTGAAACACAATGCTGTATGCAAATGAACTGGGCTGTGGCCCCAGGGGGCTGGCTTCCTTGACTGGCAGGTTACCTAGTGGGCATCTCAGCTGTCCGGGCTGCACGTGGACCTGCCTCCTAGGCTGTTAGTGCCGGTCTGTCTCCCTGCTGCACCCCCCGGGGTCTGTCCTGAGGATCCCATGCGCTGTTCCCCGGGATGTGTGCAGCTGCCGCATTAGCTCACATCTTTCATCATCTCCTCTGCTCCTCCCCCTGGGACCTGGGCAACCAGAGAGGGGACTTCTGGTCTCCAGAGCCCCTGACATCGGTGCGTGAGGCTACTCTGTCCTTGTTTTTCTGGAAACATTGGGGAATGGCAGCTGATAGAGTAGTCCCAGAGAGAAGGTGTAGCTGGTGTGGTGGGGCCCATTGCTCTGCCCACAGTTCCCACACTGTCAAACTGCAGACGCTTCATGCCACTGTCAGAGCTTGGCTTGTTTTTAAATTTACGACCTGTATTGGGATTTACTTAATATTACCTACAAAATGACTTTTTTTTTGGATATTGACATTGTCTTTAGTATTTATGAACTCATGAGTTTGATATATATGCTCTTCCTAACACCCTTTACAGTGAAAGAATAATAATCGAGGGATACCTGGGGGGGCTCAGTCAGTTAAGCATCTAACCTCCGCTCAGGTCACGATCTCATGGTTCGTGAGTCCAAGTCCTACGTCAGGCTCCATGCTGACAGTGTGGAGCCTGCTTGGGATTCTCTCTCTGTCTCTCTCTCTCTCTCCCCCCCTTCTCTGATCCTCCCCAACTTGTGTGTTCTCTCTCTCAAAACAAACTTAAAAACATTTAAAACAATAAAGTGAAAGAATAATAATTGAAGTATATGAAGAGTTTATTAAAAAATAGTTCATCTGTGTCTGCCTCCTTTCTGGGAGGTCTCATACGCTGGTGAAAATACTTATGAAGCAGGAGAAATATCTGACCTGGAGTTGCACAGACCTTGCTGTGATCCCCATTGCTGCCACTTACAGCTGTGAGGCTTTGGGAAAATTACTTGACCTCTTTGAGCCTCAGTTTTGTCTTCCCAGATAGGCATGCTGGGGAATAAGTAACCTGATGGATATAAGTATTCAACTCTGGGTTTAACATATGGTCGACAATTCTGTTTCTTACCTTCTAGCCCCTCCCTGTGGTAGTAAGATCCTCTAGAGAAACGGGACCAGTAGTATATAATTTTATTATATGGAAAGGGATTTATTATATGGAAGTGGCCCATGTGATGATGGAGACTCACAAATCCCAAGATCTGCAGGGTGAGTTGGCAAGCTGGATACCCAGGAAAGCCAATGATGTAATTCCCATCCAAAGGCTGGCAGACTGGAGGCCCAAGAATAGCTGATGTTTCAGTTTGAGTCTGGAGGCAAGAAGCAGACAATGTCCCAATTCAAAGAGAAATTCTTTTTTCTTGGAGGAGGGTCAGCCCTTTGGGGCTCTTCAAGCCTTCAACTGATTGGGTAAGGCCCACCGACATTAGGGCCATCTGCTTTAGTCTACTGGTTTCAGTGTTAATCTCATCCAAAAGTACCCTTGTAGAAACACCCAGAATCATGTTTGTCCAGTTAACCTCATGGCCCAGTCAAGCTGACACATAAGATTAATTATCATATTCCCCTAGCATGCACACCCACACCCACACATACATTTTTAAGTTTTATTTAAGTAATCTCTACACCCATCATGGGGCTTGAACTCATGACACTGAGATCAAGAGTTACACTCTCTTCCAACTGAGCCAACCATGTGCCCATCACTTTTATATTTTAATGAAAACATGGTCCCTGGGTGTCTCCGCACTAGCCAGATGTGAGGTGCTCTTGCTCATCATCACCTCTGTTATCTCCTCCACATTCCCTGTCTCTGTCTGCATGGCCCCGTGTGATTAGCCACTGCGTCTTCAGAATTCCCTGTCCTCCCTCTCTGAAAAAGCGAGTCTTCCCTTGCCAGATCCTAGAAGCAGAAACATTCCAGAATTGCATATGTGTGGCCAACTCTTCTGTTCCCAGCCCTGGCAGGAGCCAGCCTGAGTCTCCGGGGCAACTCTAGTGTTTCAGGAGCCCATTCTAGAGAGCTGTGAGATGCAGAGACAGCACTTCTGTGTAGCCAGTAGGGGACTCGAATAACAAAACACACCAAAACTTGGCATTGGTCACATGTGTCCTGGCCCTAGAATGGCCCTTAACTAGGTGCCCTCTTCTTTCTGCCCCTCCCCTATTTGTGCTCTCTCTCTCTCAAAATAAACTTAAAAAAAAAAAAAAAAAAAAAGTAAGGCTGAAACACGCAGGCCTCAGGATGTCCCAGAAAGAGTCAGATAATTGAAAAGAACCCTTTTGCTGGTAACAGAAACACCACCAGAAAGACTGTCTTAAATCCTCCTGTAGGGGGTTGGCATGAGCCCTTCGCGCTTCCCATACAGCACCCCAGAGCCGAAAGAGAATTCGCAGGTGGAATGGGCAGGTGGGGAATGTGGCAAGGCCTATCCGAGTCCTGGCCATCCGCCACATCTGCTGACGTTTCTGGGCACTTTAGCATTTCTCATGAGGTGCTTCCTGGCCCTCCCAGCTGCTCCCTGAGGAGGGAGCCCAGCTCCCATTGTCCCAGCTCAGCCGAGGCCAGCAGGTGCAAGGCTCAAGTCCCACCACAGGCCTGCGCTGGAGGCTGCCCTCCCCGGGGTGGGATCGCACGGGCTTCTGGCTGGGACCTGGGACAGCTTTGTCACTGCAGCCCCAGGGCAGGTGGGGTAGGCACCTCCTTCCAAGGGCTAGAGGCTGGGGCACTGCTCTGTCTTATCTGGAGGCTGCACTGAATGCCCTCGTATCAGCCCTAAGTCTGAAGAGCGGGAACGTTCTCAAGAGGGCAAGAACTCTCAGCAGCACTAACTCTGGAGGCGGTCCTTGGGAGGGACTAGAAGATATCCCTGGGACAGGGGTGAGCTGGGAACAGTGTGTGCCCGCCTGGCTCTCCACCTGCAGCCCAGTCCTCTGAGCTGGCTGTCCTGTGCCTTCGCCACTCACTTTGACAATGAGAGCTTGGGAGGCAGCTGGTCCACATGTTGGAATGATGATGCCTGGGGCACGTTGGTTGCATCATAGGTATAATCAAGGTTAATTCACCTGTTACTTGAATAGGGCATTTTAATAGGAACTTCAAAACACAGGGACGAACACCGTGTTCTTAGGGCAGTGGAACTGCTCTGTGTGACGTTGCAGATGGTGGATACGTGTCCTCCTATATGACTGTACGACCCCAAGAGTGAATGCCCCGCAAACGATGGGCTCTGGGTGATGGTGCTGTGTCTGGGTAGGTGCCCAGTTGTCACAAATGTGCCTTCTGTCCAGGCATGTTGATAACAGGAGGGGCCGTGCATGTGTGGGGGTAGAGAGTATGGAACATTCCACACTTAGGGCTCAGTTGTGCAAACCTAAAACTGCTCTAAACAACACCCTTTTGGGGGCACCAGGGTGCCTCAGTTACTTAAGCATCCGACCTCGGCTCAGGTCATGATCTCACAGTTTGAGGGTTCAAGCCCCACGTCGGGCTCTGTGCTGACAGCTCAGAGCCTGATGCCTGTTTCGGATTCGGTGTCTCCCTCTCCTTCTGCCCCTCCCCCATTGGTACTCTGCCCTTCTCTCTCTAAAAAATAAACAAACATTAAAAAAAAAAAAAAGAACCGATAGTCGAACCAGTTTCTCCTGCTACTTTTGCTAACGAGGCAGTTAGAACATGCTGAATGTGGTCTGCTGTATTATCTCTCTCGGACCCACTGTTTTAAGGCCTGTGTCTGGACTTAACATAGGCCGACGGCACCCTAGGCCTAAAATGAGAAGTGTCTGTGTTTCTAGCCAGGCCCTGAGGCTGCAGGGGCCTCAGTATGACCGCGGAAGGGCCGGGGAACACAGGGAGAGGATTTTGGACCTCTCCAGCTCAACCTGGGCTAGCTCCGTTCTTGTCTCTGTTGATTTATTACCCGGGGCTCTGCCTCGGATTCACCTGCTGCTGTGAGGGAGCGAGGGAAGAAGTGGCTTGTCCCTATTTTATTCTTGAGGAGACTGAGACTCAGAGTGGGGAGGCGTTTTCCACCCAGACTGGGAGCCCTAGTGTCTGGCTACTAGGGGCCATTAAACAAGACATTTCACACTGTGTCTCAAAGGTAGAATCAGGACATGATGCACTGCTTTTAGACCTTATTTGGGGCGCCTGGGTGGCTCAGTCGGTTAGGCGTCCGACTTCGGCTCAGGTTGTGATCTCGCGGCTCGTGGGTTCGAGCCCTGGATCTCGCGGCTCGTGGGTTCGAGCCCTGCATCGGGCTCTGTGCTGACAGCTCAGAGCCTGGAGCCTGCTTCCGATTCTGTGTCTCCCTTTCTCTCTGTCCCTCCCCGGCTCGTGCTCTGTCCCTCTCTCTCTCCCAAAAATAAACATCAAAAAAAAAAAATTAAAAAGAATAGACCTTATTTTTTAGAGTGGTTTAGCTTTACAAAACACTTGAGCCAATGTTCAAGATTTCCCATATAGCACCTCTGGCCGCATTCCCCACCATCAACGTTCATTACACTCCGTGAGCTAAATGGACACATCGTAGTCTCCCAGAGTCTATAGTTTACATCATGGCGGTTCCTACTTGGCGTCCTACATCCTGTGGGTTTTGACAAATGTAGAATGACTTGTGTGATCATTATAATATCTGCCCCCAAAATCCTGCGCTTTGCCTGTTTATCTATTCCTCTCTTGTCCTTTTAATTTTAAATTGTGGAATAATTTTAGATTTACAGAGTAGTGTCAAAGGTAATACAGAGATTTCTTTATACCCTTCACCCAGCTCCCCCAATGTCCACATGCTCCACAACCGGGGAACTTTTGTCAAAAGAAAGAAATTAACACCGGTGACGTTCACTGACCTCTCGACTATTTCACCACTTCTGCCACAGAGGTTCTTTTTCCCACACTTGTGATCTCTTGTGTTTTTGATACTAGCCATTCCAGCTGGCGTGAGGTGATAATCTCATTGTGGTTCTCATTTACATTTCCTGATGATGAGCCTCCACATTTTGAAAGATACTCAAGCAAAGCTGTTAGAGGCTTGGGGTGGTAGTTAAGAGCACTGGCAATGGCCCGCCCCTCCCGTCTCCTCACCGGAGGCCCAGGCCTCCGATCATGCTAGGCCTTCTGTTCCTGGAGCCCTCCTGCCTGCTGCCCACCTCCGGGCCTTGCCTGAAAACGCAGGTCTCTGTGTGGTCTTCCTGGAGCACCCTGTGTGCGGAGAGCCATCACGGCACGCGCTCACCCAGAACCCCCCGCGCCACGGCGCGCGCCCACCCAGAACCTCCTGCTTCTGGGCACGCGCTCACCCAGAACCCCCCGCGCCACGGCGCGCGCCCACCTAAAACCTCCCGCGTCTGGGCACGCGCCCACCCAGAACCTCCCGCGTCTGGGCACGCGCCCACCCAGAACCTCCCGCGTCACGGCGCGCGCCCACCCAGAATCTCCCGCGTCACGTCAGGCGCCCACCCAGAACCTCCTGCGGAGTTTCCCTTGTGCTCACCCCCGACGATTCCCGTCCGACCTCTACGCAAGAACTGTCATCATCCTGTGTCAGAGGTGAAGACCTGTGGCGCTGGTTTGGGTCATTCCCCCAGTCACGCCTTCCCCTCATCCTGTCGTTGGGCCCTGTCTCCCCATGGGGAGTTACCTCGTAGGTTTTACTGGTTTATTTGTGTCTACCCTCCTCTCTCCTCAGCTGCCCCCGAATGCTGGCTCTGTGCACACCGGGACTGAACGATTGTCGTTGTCCTCGCAGCCGGTGATCTCCAGGTTTTGTAGGACCTGTTTGGGAGTGGCTAACGCTTGGTTGCTTGCTCTGTGCCAGGTCCGGCCCAGAGGTCAGCAGAGATCCTCGCTGTTTCTTCCTGACCCGACACCATAGGCCGTTTTCCCACTGACTGAATTCTTTACTTTAAATAAAAAAGTTTACTTAATTTTTAATGTTTATTTGTTTTAACTTTTTAATGTTTATTTATTTTTGATATATAGAGACAGAAAGTGAGCAGGGGAGGGGCAGAGAGAAGGAGACATAGAATCCGAAGCAGGCTCCAGGCTCCTAACTCTCAGTGCAGAGCCTGACATGGGGCTTGAACTCACAAACTGTGAGATCATGACCTAAAGTTGGACACTTAACCGACTGAGCCACCCAGGCACCTCTTCTAGTGTTAGTTTTTGAGAGAGAGAGAAAAAGAGAGAGAGAAAGCTAGATAGAGTGGGTGGGGCAGAGAGGAGGAGACAGAGGATCTGAAGTGGGCTCTGAGGTGTCAACACAGAGCCTGATGCAGGGCTCAAACTCACAAACCATGAGATCATGACCGGAGTCGAAGTCATGCTAAACTGACTGAGCCACCCCAGCATCTTGATAATGATTTCTTGTTCTATTGCGAAGTCTTATAAGGCGACCATCTACTGAACATGGAGGTGGTTCCTGTGTGTTTGGTACCCTGTTTGATTTGCTCAGCGTGCGTACTTGTGCGCGTGACGTGCACACCTGTAGGTCCCATGCCTTCAGGTAGTCATGCTTGCATTAGAGGGGCTTCAGCCGGGCCCCATTTTTCCCCTGGGGGTGAAACCCCTGGACATCGCCCACTTCTACTCTGTGTTGGCATCTGGGCCCCGCATGGGGAACTGCAGCTTCGGTGTCTGGCCCCGGCTGGGCGTCTCCGTGTACCCCAGAGAGTGAAGTCTCATCTTCCTACCACAGGTCGTCCACCCGGCCGGAGGTGGCCAGCATAGAGCCACTGGGTGCAGATGAACAGTGCTCCCAGAAGGCTGTGGTGCAGGCCCGCCTGTCCCAGCCCGCCCGCCTGACCAGCATCATCTTCGCGGAGGACATCAGTAAGAGCTTAGTGCCCCGGGCCCTGTGGCTAGGACAGGAGGTGGGGAGCACCCCACCAAGACCTCAGCCACATGGCCTGCCCATGCCCATGGCAGTGCTTTCTCTCTCTCATGTTGGGTCAGAGGATGCTCAGGCAGGGAACGAGGTCTCACAGGCAGCGCCCACCTTGGTACCTCCCGCCAGCCCCTTGTCCTGTTTTCCCCCTCACAGAGGCTGGCTTTCCTTTCTAAATTATTATTTGTTACCCAGATAACTCTAACAGGTGTTGAATCAAAATGAAGAAAATTGTTGCCATTCTTTTATTGCTCCTTTACTTGATTTACCATAGCATAGCTATAAGACGCTTAGAAGACAATGCTGTTTTCTGTCATGCTTTCTCCCATTTAACGTGATATGAAAACTTTTCATTTTTGTGGAGTTATTTTTAATAGCTGAGTAACACTTCCCACAGGGGGTTGTCCTGTAAGAATCCGCTTGTATTGGACATTTAGATTGTTTTCAGAGATTTGTTTCAGTGTTCTATAGAAAAATAAATATTTATACAGAGAACAATTTTTAGAAAAATTTTTTAAAAATAGGCTCCACGCCCAGCATGGAGCCCAATGCAGGGCTTGAACTTAAATCCCTTAGATCAAGAGCTGAGCTGAGATCAGAGTCAGACGCGTAACCAGCTGAGCCGTCCAGGGACCCCACTTTCGGGTTCTTTTAAGTTATTTACTCCCAAGGATAGAGTCCTAGTTTTACACATGAATATGTGTAAGGAGTTTGATGTACTGCTTTCTAACAAGGCATCCTTAACAACGCCCAAAGTGATTTTATTTGGTGCCTAGAGAATGGTCAGAATGATTGTGTGTCACATGCTGTTACTGTTACACTGGAGAATTCTGCAGGCAGTGCCATTTGTGTATCTTATTTATGGAGCACATAAAAACATCTGTGTGCTTGCTCATGTAACCCTTTCATTCACTAGTACAGTTAACAGTTTTGTGTAAAAACTCCAGTGTAAACGAACA
This sequence comes from Hyaena hyaena, assembly GCF_003009895.1. NCBI lineage: Eukaryota > Metazoa > Chordata > Mammalia > Carnivora > Hyaenidae > Hyaena > Hyaena hyaena. Next base: position 82,118 of record NW_024082354.1, on the reverse strand, counting down.
AGCAAACTCCAGGCACAATTCCTGATCTCAGCGTGGGGACGGGTTTTCAGGACAGCATTCTTTCTGGATGCTAACTCCTCATAATGCATCCCGGTCATTGAACTTACTGGTCACACCCTGAACAAAGCTGGATTTTCTCAGAGGGGTTTTTCCGCACACAGCTTTAAATGCTGGTGCTCACGCTGGGGGAGTAGGAGATGGGCGAAGGAAATGTCTCCAAGCCCTTTTTCTGCACAGGCCCCTGCTAACTTTCAAAAGCCCGCGTACTGGTCAGCGACTTGGCTTCTGAGGATTAACGTGGTTCTCCTGGCCCCATCTCATGCTGACCTGTGCGTCCTTGTCCCTTCAGCCACGGGTCAGGTCCTGCGCTGTGATGCCATCGTTGACCTCATCCATGGCATTCAGATTGTCTCCACCACCCGTGAGCTGTACCTGGAGGACTCGCCCCTGGAACTGAAGATCCAGGCTCTGGACTCAGAAGGTGAGGCTCTGCCCCCACATCTCTGTCCCCTTGCATCTGGCCCTGCTGTTCCCCATGGAGGGCTGTCCCAGCCAGAATGGCAAGGCTGAGGCTGGGCAGACACCGAAGAGGTCAGGATCGCTCTGAGCGGCCCCCAGGCGCTCAGGGGCAGCAGGGCCACGGCCATGCCTGGCACACCATGTTGTCTGCGGCAATGCCTCTGAGATGAGAGCTTTGGAATTACCTGGGGCCACCTCTGTGCCCGTGCTCAGGGTCATGCTGGGTAAAGCGCGTCTTCGGGAAGCAGGCAGCTGGCATCTCAGCAGCTGAGGGATAGTGGGAGAGGCCTGCTGGGTCAGTACGATCTAAACAGTGGCAGCATTCTCCTTGCCTGGCTTGGGGGGCTGGGGTTGGCTTCCGGGTCCAGACTGTGGGGCGTGCACGTGTATGTGTGTATGCATGCGTGCACACCGGGAAACATCTCTATGCTGGCCTTTGCTTCACTTAGTTTCACTGGAGTCTGATGGTGGATTGTTCTAGAATTCTTACAAAATCTATTCTTGGTGTTAGATGGGCTGTCTTGGCTGCAGCTTGACCCTTTGGTAATGCAGCAAAGGGAAATCTATAAGTTAAGATTACTGTTGGAAAAAAATGAGTCAGGCAATAGATACCTTTCGAACTGAGGGATCTCCTAAAACCTAAGCCTAGTCTTTGGCTTACCTTATCTTTGGATTCTTCCCTGACCATCCCAGCTACTTCTGCCTAAAAAAAAAAATTCTCTAGATTGGAATTTCCCAGCCTAGGTAGTATCCACACTTGGGGCTAGATAATTATTTGTGGTAGGGGCTGTCCAGTAGGTAGTAGGAAGTTCAGGAGCATCTCTGGCCTCCACCCACCATAGTGGAGGAGAACCCCCCTGAAGTTTCATAACTAAAAGTATCTCCAGCCATTGCCATATGCCCCCTGAGGGCGAAATCACTGTTGTAGAGCATCTGGCAGTTCCCTTCGTTCTGTCTATTCGTTTATCAGCTAAGCTGCCTCGCTTCTCTGAAATGTTGTCAGCTCTGTGATGTTTATCTGTGATGTTTATCTGTGATGTTGTCTGCTCTGTGGTGTTTATCGGGGGGTTGCAAGGATTTGGTAGAAAGTATGTATGGGGTTAGTGCTGGGTAGCCTGTAGCAGTTGTCAGTGGCTACTGGGCGTTCTGCCAGGTGCTTCTGACCTCGGCAGCTCAGGCTGGGGGGTGCGGGAGAGGAGCTGCATGCATTTTAGCAGGTGCTGCTTCGCATCACGTTGGTTGCAAGAATGAAAGGGCCTCAGAGCTGGGGAAGCTGACCCCAGGGAAGGTTGGAGGCTGGGTGTGGGGGACAGAAGTCACGACAGTTTCTTAGAGATGTGATGTTTGACCGAGCCATGAGAGTGTAGTGTTTGCCCAGCCTGGAAGTCCATCTTGTTCCAGAGGACACAAGGTATACCTGAGGCCGGGTGGTGGAGCGGGGGTGCAGGATAGAAAGGATGTATGTCAGGCATGGGGTTTGCACTTGGTCTTAAAGCAGAGGGAGCTGGGGAAGGGGTTTGTGCAGTGATGTGCCAGGAGCTCCTCTGCAGGGTCACTCACTGATGTTGGGAGAAAATGACCAAGCTTGGCCATGCTGGGGCCACACTCCACGTGTTCTCACTCATTGCATGTCCAGATGTTGAGACCGAGGCACAGAGCATGAACACACACACACACACACACGCAGGGGGAAGACATGTCGTTTGTATATAGCACAGCCAGAGTCTGAGTTCCAGTCTGGTCGCCAAGTCCACTCTTTAGGCCAGGGCTTAGCAGACATTTCCTGTGCTGGAGCAGATGGTAATCATTTTAGACTTTGCTGGCCGTACGGTCTCTCAGCTCTGCTGTTGTTGTTCTAAAGCGGTCATAGAGGATGCTTAGTGGCTGTTCTCAAATGAAGTTTTATTTACAAAAACTGGCAGTGTACCATAGTTTGCCAAGCCCTGCTCTTTTTTATTTTCTTTTTTTTTCTTTTAATAGTTTATTGTCAAGTTGGTTTCCATATAACACCCAGTGTTCATCCCCACAATGCCAAGCTCTGCTCTTTTTTTTTAAATTTCTTTTTAATGTTTTATTTATTTCTTAGAGATAGCGTGAGCAGGGGAGGGTCAGAGAGAGAGGGAGACACAGAATCTGAAATAGGCTCCAGGCTCTGAGCTAGCTGTCAGCACAGAGCCTGACATGGGGCTCAAACCCACGAACCGTGAGATCATGACCTGAGCCGAAGTCGGATGCTTAACCGACTGAGCCACCCAGGAGCACCAACCAAGCCCTGCTCTTGACACTCTGTTTTATTTCCTGTCTTATGTTACTTTAAAAAAATTAGTTATTTTTGAGACTCAGATACTGTTAAGTTGATCCATTTAAACTTAAATTCATCCAGTTCATTTTATGTTTTTTCATTAAGTTTTTTAATGTTTTTATTTTATTTTATTTATTTTTTTTAACAAGGCTGCTTTGTATTTTTTTTTTTTTTTAATTTCTAGGAGAGAGAGAGAGAGAGAGAGACAGCGTGAGCAGGGGAGGGTCAGAGAGAGAGGGAGCCACAGGCTGAAACAGGCTCCAGGCTCTGAGCTCGCAGTCAGCACAGAGCCCGACGCGGGGCCCGAACCCACGAACCGCGAGATCATGACCTAAGCGAAAGTCGGACGCTTAACCGACTAAGCCACCCAGACGCCCCGTTTTTATTTTATTTTTGAGAGAAAGAGAAAGCTTGAGCAGGAGACGGGCAGAGAGAGGGAGACACAGAATTCGAAGCAGGATCCAGGCTCTGAGCTGTCAGCACAGAGCCCGACGCGGGGCTTGAATTCACAGACTGCAAGATCATGACCTGAGCCTAAGTCAGACACCCAACCCATTAAGCCACCCAGATGCCCCTATATGTTTTTAATGTATTCAGGAAGTTGTGCAACCATCCCCACTAGCTAATTTTAGAACGTTTCCATCACTACAAAAATTAAACCCAGGACCCAAGAGCAGTTACTTCCTGTTCTTTCCTCTCTCCAGCCCCTGGCAACCGCTACTTTCAGTGTATGTACATTTCTCTATTGTGAACATTTCGTATAAATAGAATCATACAGCGTATGGCCTTTAGTGTCTGAATTTTGTCATTCAGCATAATGTTTTCAAGGTTTATCTTACATTGTAGCACGGATTTCCTTCCTTTTCATGGCTGAATAATACCCTGCTGTATGAATAGACTACATTTGTTTATCCATTCATTTGTTGCTGAACATTTAGGTTGTTTCCACCGTTGGGCTATTGTGAATAATACTGCTGTGACCATTCGTGTGCAAGTCTTTGTGTGAACATAGTTTTTCATTTCCCCTGATGTAGACCCAGGGGTAGAATTGCTGGGTCACAGAGTTACTCTATGTCGCCCTATGTCACTCTAAAAGTCATGGCAAAGGCTGTCCTGTTTCCTGAAGCTTTGGCTGAGCACTGTTTCATTGGCTTCTGAGATAGCACAGGTGGGGAGAGGTGGGATCCCAGGCCCATCCGACTCTAAATGCCTTGCCCTTTGCTCTGGAGAAGGAGCTTTCCTAGGCCCCAGATGTTGTATTTGGGAGCTGGCCAGACAGGGGAATGTAGATGAGGACTGCTGAGTAGGGCTGGGACAGCAGAGCATGGTGGGGAGTGTGGCAAACCGGAGACCGTGATGCCTTCTAGTGAGACTAAGCCAGCCATTGGTCAGTCACCAGAGGGACTAGGGCCCAGGAGGCTAGATCTGCAGATTCTTCAAGAGAACACGGAAACTGGATTTAAAGATTGTGTTTCTTAACTTGAAACAATGGAGAATAAGTTAAAAATGCAAAAGCAGCATCGACAAGGTGACAGCAAAGCCACAGATCCTAGGAGATCAGGCCTCTGAGGGACCCCTTCCCACCCTTTGCTATGTTGCAGGATGTCTGCACCCAACCAGATCTTGTACTTACACTAAGACAGTCTTTATGGCATGTTCGGATGCACACTGGGTCCTGTCCCCAAAACCCGTTGCCTGGTCGCTGGTTGGGCGCCACTTGTCCTGACGTCCTGTCAGAAGGCTTGTGGACAGCCAGCCACCACTTGAGAGCTCAGGCCAGTGGGGTGGCTTGTCATCTTCTCCCCACTGGGACCCTGGGAGTCTCGGCGCCTGGGCAGAGAGACGAGATGCCGCCCTTCATCTCCAGCTCCTTTCCCTGCAGAGGGAGGGTGAGGAGGAGCCAGTGACTCAGCTCTCAGAAGCTGCTTCTCAACTGTAACGTGCTTCCAGACGTGAGCGGTGGTGGTGGCACACGCCACCGTGCGCCTGTTGTGAGCCGTCGGAGGCTGGAGGTACAGCTGGAAGAACACACATGCTTACTTACCTCAGACAGCTGCGGTTCACATCCCAGCTTAGCCCCTCACAGTCACACGACCCTGACCCTTTATGCCTCAGTTTCCCTTTCTTGGAACAGAAGCATGGCCCCTGCTTTGCAGAGGGGTGATGCTGAGTGCATTTTCCCCTTCCTCTGCCCCAGGGAGTTAACTGTGATGCATTTCTGTCCCCACTCTCCCCGCTTTTACAGGGAACACATTCAGTACACTGGCTGGGCTCGTCTTTGACTGGACAATCGTGAAGGACACGGAGGCCAATGGGTTCTCAGACTCCCACAATGCCCTGCGGTAAGAGGTGCCGCCCCTTTGCAGGGAAGCAGGAAGGGGACCATCGGTTAGCTCCATGCCAGCTGGGGGCTTTTATGGTCACCATCGACATCTCACCTTCAGCAAGGAGCCCATGGCAGTCCCTAAGGCCACTTTGGCTCACACAGCCATGTCAGAACCTTACAGCGTCTGCAGCCCGCTGAGGGGCTCTGTGTGGGACATTGTCTAGGGGGCTGGGTGCCCAACTGTGAAAGAGAAAACTTGTCCCAGGTCATGGAAGCTGTCATGGAGTGCAGGGAAGGGTGGCACAGGGAAGGGTGGCCTCAGGGCAGCCCTCTGCTGGGGACAAGCTAAAGGGGAGACAGGTTTCAGCCAAGAGGATAGCCCTTCACAGGTGCAAGAGGCTGTGTCCCTCAGCCCTACGGGATGCAGACAGACTCCTTATGAGATGGACTCATTAAGTGTCTCACCTCACTCAGTCCCCCTACCAGCCATGTGGGCTCACATACACTGGTTTTGCAATTTTTCAGACCTAGAAACCAAGGTTTAAGCCACTTGTCTAGTTGATAAGAGGCTGGACCTAGAAGTTGAACTCAGATCTATATACATCTGCACTATCCAATATGGTGGCCCCCAACCCAACCCTGGCTATTTACATGTAGATGAACAAAATGACAACTCCTGTTCCTCAGATGTCATAGCTGTGTTTCAAGGGCTTGTTAGCTCTGTGGCTAACGGTTACCACACATTGGACAGAGCAGACTTGGAGTAGGAAGATCTGATGGCCAGAGAGGTGGTGGTGCAGACCTGAGGTCATATCCCCTACTACACTGCTTGGCTTCATCCCTTATTAATTAAAACTTAAAAGTACCTTTTAGGAGAAGAAGATTTAATTTTTTGTTGTGAGTAGCCTCTTATAATCTTTATTTTTTTAAATTTGTTTTATTGAATTCCAGTATAGTTAACATACAGTGTTGTATCTGTCAGGTGCATAGTGTGGTGATTCAACACTTCCGTATGTCACCTGGTGCTCACCATGACAAGTACCTTCCTTACACGTATTTCCCATCACGTATTTCACCTGTCCCCTTCCACCCACCTCCCTGCTGGTCCCCCGTCAGTTTGTTCTGTATAGTTAGGAGTCTGTTTCTTGGTTTGCCTCTGTCTCTCTTTTCTTTTTCCTTTCCTTGTTTCTTTTGTTTCTTAAATTCCACATAGGAGTGAAATCATATGGTGTTTGTGTTTCTCTGGCTGACTTATGTCGCTTTGCATCGTACTCTCAAGCTCCCAGGAAGGTTTAATTAAAAAAACTTTGCAGCTATTTGCAGACTACAGAAAAGTTACAAGTATAGTACAGTCCACAGAGTGGTTTCCCTGAACCATCTGAGAGCAAGTTGTCGGCCTCGAGTCCCTAATTATTTTACTGTGGGTTTCTAATCACTGAGGACCTTTCCCTTTGCACCTACAATATGGTCATCAAAATGAGGAGATTGACACTGCCTGTGGGTGTCAGATCCCCGTCAAGCCTTGTCAGTCTATCCTGAGTCTGTCCCTTGGGATAGGAAACAAAAAACCCTGCCAGAGTCACCTGCTGTATACTGTTCAGTCCCTTAGTCTCTATCAGCCTAGGACAGTTTCTCGGTCTTTCTTTGGCTTCTGAGACCTTGATACTTGTGAAGATTATAGTCCAGTTATTTTGCAGACTGTCCCTCTTTGCGGGATCATCTGATATTCTCTCCTGATTAGACTCAGACCTTTGCATCTTGGGTGGGAACATCACAGAGGTTAGATTCTGTATCCTGAGTGCATCTGATCCTGACTTTGTGGGTCTGTCAGCAGCGATGTTCCCTGTCATCACCTGGGTGAGACGGTGTCTGCCTGAGTGGCCCACAGTGAGGTCACTTTCTTACCACTTAGCAGTAAGTATTTTGTGGGGAGTTTAGTGCCTAGTCTTTGATTTATAGTTTTAAAACTCAGCTCTGGGCCACCAGGTGCATTTCCTGTCATGATAGCCCCATAAGCTCCCAGACACTCTGGGCTTAAGCAGAATGTTCACCGAAATCTAAGGCACTGAGGCGTGTTGTGACCAGAGCGTCCTGGGTTTTCATTAAATTTAGGATGTGACACCTAGTAAAACCAGGCAAGGAAATATATCCCAGCAGAGCACGGCACCAGCAGGTCTTGGGGGGAATGAACGCATGTCCAGCTCTTTTTTTTTTTTTTTTTTTTTTTTAAATGTTTTATTTATTTCTAGGAGAGAGAGAGAGACAGCGTGAGCAGGGGAGGGTCAGAGAGAGAGGGAGTCACAGACTGAAACAGGCTCCAGGCTCTGAGCTGGCAGTCAGCACAGAGCCCGACACGGGGCCCGAACCCACGAACCGCGAGATCATGACCTAAGCGAAAGTCGGACGCTTAGCCGACTAAGCCACCCAGGCGCCCCAGTGTCCAGCTCTTGTTCAAGTGGAAAGGTGGGCTGACTTGTAAGTCACAGACAGCATGATAGAGACTGTATGGAAAGGGCCCCTCAGGCCTGCACAAGCTTCCAGCATACCCTGTGGGGAGGGTTACCACATCCTGACCTCTCTCCCGGCCTGGGGCTTCTCGTCTCTGCCCAGCCCCCAGGGCGATAAGGTGGGTATGGTCCCCTCTTCTGGACACCTGGCAGAGGGTCATTGAGAAGCATTTCCCGGCAGCAGGAGCCGGCCCAGAGGGGTGGACACAACATGGCAGGGAGTCCCGAGAGCCTGGTGGGCACCACTGGCAGCACCCTGGCTGGGTCTGTGGTCTTTGTGGTTTCTGTGGACCTCACCTGTCACATCTGTGAGAGGAGCATTTCGACGAAGCAGGTGGTCCTCCTAGTCTGGTGTTTCCCAGAATCACATGCAAAAGGCAGATCACCAGCCTTGGTGTAGACAGAGACCTGGGCGAGGGGCCAAGAATCTACATTTGTCATAAGGAGGCTTCAGGGACACACTTCTAAGCAATGCCACTTATGTTAGCACCCGGCCCTCCTCGGAGGTGCCAACAGATGGTGAATGTGTTAGGGTCTTTGATTCCACATACCAGGTCTGATGACATTTCCCCCTTCCAGAATCCTCACGTTCCTGGAGTCCACATACATCCCTCCTTCCTATATCTCTGAGATGGAGAAGGTGGCCAAGCAGGGGGACACCATCCTGGTGTCTGGGACAAAGACCGGGAGCTCCAAGCTCAAGGCGCGCATCCAGGAGGCTGTCTACAAGGTAGGCCCCAGGGCTCTGGAGGTGCCCCTGGTTCACCAGGCAGGCCTTCTGCTCACCCCGCGCACGCATTTAGGAGTGGAAACGAGCTGCTCTGCTGTGAAAGCCCCACTGTTCGTGCCTTGGGAGCTTCAGGCTGTATTTCTAGATTTCTGTTTGTTTGTTTTTGGCCACAGCTTTTGAGAGAGATAGTTGGGGGAACCAGAGTGCACCGTCTCCAGTGTCACCAAGTAGTTGGTCCATTGTTGTCTTTATTTATTTATTTATTTTGAGAGAGACAGAGACAGCACGAATGGGGGAGAAGAATTGAAAGAAGGCAGAGAATCCCAAGCAGGCTCCGAGCCGTCAGCACAGAGCCTGGTACAGGGCTCAAAACCATGAACTGTGAGATCATGACCTGAACCAAAACCAAGAGTTGGACGCTTAACTCACTGAGCCACCCAGGTGCCCAGGTCTGTTGTCAGTTTTGAGGGAGGTCCAGTTTTGAGTGGGATTTTCATTAACAAGCTGATTTTCCACAAATAGCCACCTGTCTCAGGAGAGGGATGTGTCCAAACATTTGGGGCTTGGAAAAGACTTCCAGATGTCCCCCATGCTGTTTCTTCCTGGGCCCCACTTTGAGCCCCAGGACTGGTGGTCCCATCTGTGGACGGCTCCTTACCCCACCCTGCCCCAGGTCGCCCTGGCCTCACTAGCACCTGCTTCTCCATCAGCACCCATTGGGGGAGGGGTCCTGCTTCTTTCCTGCTCCTTGTGGGCCCGCATCTGGCTCTGTGCTGACAGCTTGTACCTTGATCTACGATGTGCATAACGTAAAAGGACTTGCTCGGTATGTTTGGTGGCATGTGCTGTGCACGCAGTGTTCCCCTGGGGTTTTGGGAGACTGAAAGTGTGGGAGAGGGAGCGTTGCCTTGTTTCTGTACCCCTAACTTCTCTGTCCACACATGCACATCCTGAAAAGTTCTAGATCGTTTCTCTTGCCCACACCGCTCTCCGTCCCCCAACCCCACCTCACCTTTCCTGCCCTCCTCTTTCTTCCAAGCACGTGCGCCCAGCTGAGGTTAGGCTGCTGATTTTGGAGAACATCCTTCTGAACCCAGCTTACGACGTCTACCTGATGGTGGGGACCTCCATTCGCTATAAGGTTCAGAAGATCAGGCAAGGAAAGATTACAGGTGGGTCGCTGACTCAGTGAGGTAATCACGGCAGGGGTTCCCCTTGTTATTATCGTGGTAAATTACACATAACGTAGAATTTCCTATCTTGATGATCTTTAAGTGTTCAGTTCAGTGGCATGATGGACATGCATGTGGTTGTGCAGCCATCACTGGCATCCATCTTTGGAACCTTTTCGTCTTCCCAGGTTGAGGCTCTGTTTTCATTAAACACTAAGTCCCAGTCCCTCCCTCCTCCCTCAGCCCCTGGTGCCCACCCTTCTCCTTTCTGTCCCTGTGGATCTGACTTCTCTAGAGACCTCAAAGAGGTAGAATCCTATGTATTTACCCCTTTGTCACTGGCGTATTTCACATAGCCATGACATCCTCAAGGCTCGTCCTTGCTGTAGCCAGTGTCCAAATTGCCTTCCTTTTTTAAGGCTGAAGAACATTCCACTGTGTGGGTATTTGCATCTGTTGAATGTTTAGCCTTTCACCTACTGACAGGAACTTCAGTTGCTTCCTTATTGTGGCTACCGTTCATAAAGCTGCCCCGAGCACAGGAGTGCAAATATCTTTGCGAGATGCTGCTTTCATTTGTCTTGGGTGTGTGTCCATCCCTTTGTTGTAAGAGCGTCAGAAGCTGTGAACTTCACATGGGAATGAGTTTTCCCTTGGTCTGCCGTGGACTGCCAAGCAGCCTGGGCAGGCCACTCCCCTCCCCCTGCTGCCCCGTGGGGCTCAGTGTCTCCATCAGCCCTTGAGGCTTTCTTGTCTGTGTTATGAGGGCAAAACGAATGGATGTGCCTTTGTTCTGGAAGTTCCACACAAATGTGTACCTGTGATGCATTCTATGTGGTGAGCGTTCTTCATGCAGCACCAGTCTTCCTAAGAATGATTACTATTATTATCCTTTTTAAAAAAAGTTTACCCGTGTTTCATGGTCAGCGCAATTGGTATCCAGGGGCTTGGGTACAAGTGTGTCACCTGTCCATCCCAGGGCTCTGATGTGTGTCTAGGCAGGTACCTCCCGTAGGTTGGAGGGTCACTGTGTGATACAGGGTGGTGTTTCTGCTCCTCAGAGCATGAAAGCTGAGAACCTGGCCCCTTCTGGGCAGGACGTGGGTTGGGGGCTGAGAGCTGAGCCTCAGCTAGGAAGAGGGGGCAGGCAGCATGGTTAAAGGTGGGTGATGTAATGAAGGCGTCTGAGAAGCTCACCCTGAGTTAGTTCAGGTGTCATAGTCCAGGAGAACAGCACATCCCCAGGTACCCAGGAAACTTGTAGGTTTCGTCACTACTATAGAAATCAAAGAAACGGAACACACAAGAGACACCCCAGCGCAGGAAATAGGCTTGTTGCCTCCCTTTCATCAGCGAGGTGATGAGATGGAAAATTCCTCTGAGGATAAACACACCTGTGTGACTGATGGTTGAGGTTGGCATAGCTCTGGAGAAGATTCCAGACAGATGCCTTGAGAACTGAGTCAGCAAACGTCTACCACGAGCAAGTCATACAAATGGAAACTGTGTCCATTCATTATAGACAGATTGGGTTTGTTTTTTTTAATTGAGATATAATTCACATCACTGTCATTTTAAACAAGTTGACTAGATAGGAACGTCAGGGCTGATGGCATTACAGGGGACATGAATTTCAGCCCCTGTCTACCTTGCATGGCATCCTGCGTTGGCTCAGAGAATTATAGGTTAGAGGGCAGTCCCATGGACTTACTAGCATGCAGATAATTGTCACCCCAAGTGTATTCTTTCTGGGCTTTTTTTTTTCGGTTCTCCTTCCTTAAAAATATAATTTTTTTTCTTCCGTATTTTTATTTTTCTCTGTCTGCCCCTCTTTATTTGGTGACTTGCTGTTTTGTGAGCATATTTATTGAGCACCTACGCTGTGCCGCAACCTGCTGGGTGCTACACATGCCGCCCAGGTCCCTGCCTTCCTGGAGTGCACAGCCCAGCAGTCAGTCCAATGATTACCCTGCGAACGACTTAGAAGGGAGGAGAGGGGCTCTTGGAGCTCATAGTAGGGGCTTCTGTGTTGCCTGCAGGGCAGTGTTCCCAGTGAGGGGGGGGTATAGGTGTCTCCCCTCGCTTCTCAAGCCTGTTGGTGTTTATATTCCTTGTGGACCTGACTGGCATAGTAACCAAATTACCATATGGAAGAAACCCTAGGAAGGACATGCTGACCGAGGGGATTGGAATAGTGGAAACGACCGAGATGAAATGCACTGCAGCTGGGAAAATAAACTGCATAGACAGGTGTCAGTGTCCCAGGTGTCAAAGGGATTTGGAACCCAGTACACCCTTGAGCTGTGGCTGTCCAGCACTGAGTCACATGGGCTGCATGAGCAGGTGCTGCAGTTAGAGGCAGGGGAGTGAGCTCCCCATGGTCCTGGGCTCAGACCACGTCCTCATGGTCATCCTTGGAGCCTGCACGGAGTGGGAGGATTAGAAGCACATCTGGAGCATCAGACAGGGTTGGGAGGGGTCACAGAGTCTGTCTCCTAGGAGCATGTGGGTCTCCTGGCTTACAGAGGGGCAGCCTTGGGGATGGTCCTTTACCCTCTGCAGGTGGTAGACAGGCCAGTCTGGTGTCCCAAAAGCAGCCTTCCTGTTTTTACAGACAGAGAGTGACCCTTCACATCTGCAAAACCTTCTGTATTCGGTGCCTCTTACAAGTAGCGAGTTCTGCATTTGTAAGAAGTGTTTAAGGAATCAAGCAAGCCCTTAGTTTTCATTGTCAGAGGGTTTTGTAAATATGTTGTTGTGCAAGAGCTTGTGAGAATCTGTATATTCATTTGGAGAGCATTAGGGAGGGAGCTAGTGCTTCATAAAACAGCATAAAGTAATACTGCTTTATTGAGCACAAGTATTATTTGGTCACAGCATGGACCCTCGATGCACTGTATTCTGAACATACAGTCTGCAGGCATCACAGCCCAGCCTGGCTGTGCTTCCCCAGTTAGAGCCAGGGAAATGGGCTGTGTGCACGCTAAGCGATTCTCAGCTCTGGTGTGTACTGGAGTCACTAGGAGGGCCTGTTCCTACTCTGACCACGGGGCCCCCAGAGTTGGATCCAGAAGCTCTGGGGCGTGGCCAACCATTTGTAGTTGGCAGGTGATGCTGGTGGTCCAGGGCCCACACTCTGAGAATCTCTGCTTGAGGGCACATTCTTGGGGGCTCGTTGGAACACACCAAAACACCCTAAGATAGAGATAGACCGGTTGCCTCCCTTTTCGAGTTCCCATCAGAATTCTTGGGAATTCAGTCTGGAGGATGCTCCAGCTGAGATTCCTCCTGGCCTGTGTTCTGGACACGTCTCATGGCAGGCCCTGAGCTGGGGCCCAGAGAGGAACGATGAGCAAGCTTGCCGTCTGTGGTTCTCCACATCCTCTCTCCTCTCTCCTGCTGGGGGCTGGGACATGGCCACACCTGTGGGCTCCGTGAGTGGGCTGCTGGGTGGGAATGTGATGCACTCGGGAGAAGTCCTATGAAAGTGCTCGCAGCCTCTTTGGTTGGATCCCAGGTCCGCTGTGGGGTGTCCTGGGGCTTCTTGGGCTGGTTTCTGCAGCCCCCATGCTGAGGGTGCAGGCATCTGCAGTGCCTGTTCCAGGGGTTGCTGGGGGACACAATGGGGTAATGTGCACCTCGAACACCATGTGCGGTCCTGCTGCCTCTTGATTTCGTGGTTGGCAATAGCCTTTGGTGTCAGAAGTGCTTGTGGCCACTCTTGTAGTAGGGAAAATGGACACAGAGTTGGTGGGTTTAGTAGAACCCTTATTTCCTTAGGGAAGTTGTTTTTCATGCTGGCCCAGAATGAACATGTTCTCTTCTACAACATGACACAGAGCAGGGAAACATGGATGGATGGGCAGGGTGGCAACAGAGAAAATTCTAGACTGAGCTCCCAAAGCCCGGTGGGAAACCGTGGATTGGTGCCGTTTTGGAAACTCCCAGAGGCTGCACAGATCCAGTGAGCCCCGCGCTGGACCCTTAGTGCAGTGGTAGAGTTCTTTTAACTCCTGTATTCTGCATGTGGTCTGCAAATGCAGTCGGAAGCTGTGCTTAATTTAAAAAACAAAACAAAACAAAACAGTGTTTTTTATGCAGTGGGACTGACATATCATCTACTAATGTCTCCTGTCTTCGCTTTGTCTCTCCCTTGCTGCTCCTTTTTGACTCTGGGCCGCCAGAGCTGTCGATGCCCTCCGAGCAGTATGAGCTGCAGCTCCAGAACAGCACCCCGAGCCCAGAGGGAGACCCACACCGGCCCGTGGCTGTCTTGGACCAGGACACGTCGATGGCCACTGCCATGCAGCTGGGACAGAGCAGCCTGGTTCTCAGCCACAGGAGTATCCTCTTCTCTGGCCGGTCTGCGAGTGCGTGTCCTCATGGGGCATCACTGTTTGGAATTCCTTTTTCTCCCCAAAAGCTCGACAGGGCTAGAAATAACCCTGTTTTCCCTCAAGGTCTGACAATCAGAAGGAACCAACCAAAATAGCAATGCGGCAGTGTAGGATTGCTCACCTTGGAGGGTGACTCACCAGAGAGGCTCCCTGGGTTGGGGGCAGTGGGTGGCAGGAGCCTCACCTCGCTCCTCTACTCCGGGACTGCCTCGGGCATGGGCGACCTCCTCCCAGGGGCCTGGCCAAGGCTGTTTCCACACTGGCCTGTGGGTCATCCCTGTCCTAGATCTGTTCCTGCAGTCTCCACTGTCCCTTGCAGGTATCCACCTTTGCTCATGGAGGAAGTGTGGCTGGGCTTTGCATTCTGGAAATGGCTTTGTTCTGTTTGACCTTGTGGAGAGGAGTTCTCGTCCCCTCTCCTTGGCTCGTGGCAGCCCTCAAGCCCAGCCAAATCCTGCCCCCTGGTCTGTTTTCCTTCTTCCATTTTGTTCCTTAATTATGAATTCAGGTATCCGCATGCAGGGTGCTTCTAGGTTACCCAACAGCACCATCTACGTGGTTGAACCTGGATACCTCGGTGAGTCGGGTCATTGTGGGGCGCCCTGGGTGTTGGTGACTCACAGGGGTTATGAAAAATAAAGGCAGTGGTCCTTCAGAAAATGCTGCCTGCTGGCCAGCCCTGCCAGTCCTTGCCCTGCTGCTCCCCAGTCCCCCACCTCCCCCACCAATGCACAGGAACAAGCAGAGGGAAAGCCAAGGTCAGGGTAAGTGCCAGCTCAAGAGAGCTGTTTGGGTCAAGTCAGCAGGGCTTTGTCTCTTCCCGGGTTGTATTCCAAGGCTCTGTCCAGACCTGGCCATGGCTGTGAGCATTTTGAGGTTGGGGGCCCCAGTGGGAAGTGCAGTTACAGAGGCGTCCCTAAAGCCATGTGACAGTTGGTATAAGTCTCAGTGGGAAGGAAGGGGAGGCATTGGACTGAGGGAGGAAAGGAGGAATCTGCAGGCTTGGAGGGCCCGTAGGGGCAGAGCTGGGGCCCAGGAGCTGCCGTAACTGACCACGCATGGCTTGGGAGATGCCCATGACACATGTGTCACTCCTGGTCATGGTGACAGTGTTTCCTTTGTGTTTCCTCCGCATTGACTCACCCATTGAGTGTATGGAATGTGTTCAGGCCAGACAGCACTTGGCTGACACGCAGCAAGTGCTAGGTCCTCTCGTTAGTGGCCACGTGAGCTTGCTGTTTAGTGTGGACCCGCGCTGACTGCATAATGACACCGGCCAGGGTCACCCTGGGTGTCTCAGGAGCTTCATTTATTCAGAAAGGTTTCTTGGAACCCTCCCTCTGTCTGGCCTATGCTGAGCACTGGAGTTCTGGGGGAGGATGCTCAGGTCCTGATGCAAGAGAACGAGTGTAAACAGACAGGGACAGGGCAGTGGTAAAGAGCTGGGAGATGTGAGTGCAGAGGAAAGGCTCCTGGGAGATATTTGAGGCATCATGTTTCATAGGAGGGGCCGCTTTGTAGGCAGGTCGGGCCAGGCGAGGTAACTTCTGGGGCGCAGGTGTGGGGAGAAAGCTCGTGGCATCTCGGGGGTCAGCAAGCAGCTGGTGTGGAACCCAGTGTGGGAACATAGCTGGAGCCTGGGAGGGAGGGCCGCTCATGCGGGTAGAATGCTGAGTGCCAGGCCTCAGTGGGAAGATTCAGAGCACTACTTCCTGGGTAGTCAGTGGGTAGAAATCCTGTGGATAAAGAGCATAGACTCACTGTGGATTCAGAAGTAGACTCACTGTGGGTTTGAATCATAGACTCACTGCAGACTGAGAATGTAGACCTACTGTGGGTTCAGATGTAGACTCACCACAGATTCAGAGCGTAGACCTACTGTGGACTCAGATGTAGACACACCGCAGATTGAGAGCATAGATCTATGGATTCAGATGTAGACTTACTGTGGATTCAGAGTGTAGACCTACTGTGGATTCAGATGCAGACTCGCTGCGGATTCAGGGTGTAGACCTACTGCAGATTCAGATGCAGACTTGCTGTGGATTCAGAATGTAGACCTACTGTGGATTCAGGCTAGAATGTCCATGTACCGTCCATGGACTGTCTGATCAAGTCTGAATGAGCCCTTGAGTAGTCAGTGTGGAATGTACAGGTTGGTCGTGGGGAGTCTGAGAGAGATCTCCTCAGGTTCCGAGGGCTCAGCCTGATGGTGGTCATTAGATCTGACCACGATTAGCAGCTCCTCTTTTTCCTTGGAGGAAAGCAGGCAAGTGGTTGTGGCGCCCTGGGGCTGGTGGTACTTGGCACCATCCCCTTTCTTAGCTGCCCACCACTGTGGCCCAAGTGGTCAGGCTTTGTTCCCTGCCTGTTTTGTAGGGTTCACAGTCCAGCCTGGGGACAGGTGGGTGCTGGAGACCGGCCGCCTGTACGAAATCACCATTGAAGTGCTTGACAAGTCCGGCAACAAGGTCTACCTGTCCGACGTGAGTGCCTGCCTTGGGGCCTGTGGGGTGTCCCCATGTGGGGTGTGTCCCCCAGAGCAGTGCCCAAAGTAGCAGGGCCCCCATGTAGGTAGGCCGAGTTGGGTGTTTCCCGGTGGTGCCACTGGGTCCATGGGAGACAGCGCTGTGGGATCCCGGGGGCCTCTCAAGACATTGTGAGCCTGTGAGTCTGCACCCCCGGCCTTCTCCCTGTAGGGCTGGGATGGAGAGAGGAAGCCCCAGGCAGCACAGCCCACTGAGGTGGTGATGGGGACGCAGGGTCCGCCAGTTGCCTTCCTGCTCCCTCGTCATTAGCCCAAGACTTCCCCTCATTCCGCTGAGGATCTGTCTTTTCCTGCTCTGCAGAGGATCAGGGAGCACGTCCTGACCTTTCCCTGCGGGGCCAGGAACGCCTATAACACTACCTGGAAGTCCCAGGGGACCGAGGCCACCCTCTATTAGCTTTCTGGCTCTAGACAGAGGCAGGGCAAGAGGAGTCTTGGCACGTTTTGTCCCTTCATGAGAAGTTTCCAGGATCCTCAGGTGGACCATCTGGGACCTTCCTGGTGGCTTCTGAGGTTTCAGAAGGAGGCAAGGTCCCCCTTAGGCTGCTTTGCAGGTCATTGCTTTCCTCATGTTACTGAACAAAGACCCTGTCGGTCACCCTTTTTTGGGGTTTGGGGGGAGAAAGCTCTCGTGGATGTTGATGACCTTTCTTGTGTTTTGGTGTTTAGTGGTTTCCTTGCCGGAGCTCAGGGTCTGAGAAGGCTGACATGGGCCTGAGTGATCATAGCAGGAGTGCTGGGTCCTCGGGCCATGCAGGGAGGGGCGCCAGGAGGGCTCAAAGGCCAGTGTGGTCAGAGCTCCATTCTGGGGCTTTGTCCCCAGCTCAGGGCCTCAGCAGCCCCCGCAGCCTGGCCGCTCTCTATGGGTCACCTCACTCCTTTCCGGACTCGTCCCAGAAGTGCCTCTGTCACCCATCTTGTCCCTCCTTCCAGAATATCCGCATTGACACTGTGTTACCTCCCGAGTTCTTTGAGGTGCTCGCTTCTTCCCAGAATGGCTCGTACCATCACGTCCGGGCAACAAAGAAGGGCCAGACGGCCATTGAGGCAGCCCTCACCTCCGTGGTGGACCAGGCAAGTGGGCACCCCCACCCCCTGCACCCTCCCCAGCTGGACATGAGCCCCAGGGAGTCGGGGTTCCCAGCTCAGCCTGTGCACTGCTCTCATGGGTCCTGTGGGGTCGCCTCCCATCTGGGCTCACGAGGTCTGTCTGCTCGTGGGGCTCCGGGCTTTCCCTGCCCCTCGTCCCCACACTGGGTGGCCCTCTTCCTCTGCCCTTTGCCAGTCCTTGTGAAGGTAAGCCTGTGCTCCTGGGACTGGGGCAGAGCCCTTTTGGGAAACCACACTGGACTGTGTGCAGGAGCATCCTCTGGCTGTTGTGGCTGCTTGGGTCCTTCAAAGTCTTCATTTTCCCCCTTTATTTAAAAGGCCTGTTAGTTTTAGATGTGAGCAGTTTTCTACTGATCGGGGGACTGGCATGGGCGTTCTCCTCCTCCTACCCTGCACAGAACCATTCCTGGACCTGTAGGGGGAGGCGGCTAGAGCAGCAGAAAGAATGGTCTGTGGGTCAGGCAACGATTCCTACCAGTCTGTCACTTGAGCTCTGGGGGCTTCTGGGAAAGCTGCTTTCGTCCCCCATGCCTCAGTTTTCCCGTCTGTAAAGTGGGATACCCAGATCATCCCATCTGGAGCTCCTTGAGGATGAAGTCAGGCGGCATTTACTTGAGTGGCTGTTACAGAGCCATGGAAAGTGGTCTCCATGGAGACAGGAGGCTGCAGGGTGTGCTCCCCGACAGTCACAGAATCTTCTCATGATCTGATCTCCAGGGAGGGGTGGGGGTCTGGCTGAGTGAGAAAACTTCTGATGACCGGGTCGTCATGGTGACGTGTGGCGTCACCCCCTTGTAGGATGGAGGGGTCCATACGTTGCGGGTGCCTGTATGGAACCAGCAGGAGGTAGAAATTCACATCCCCATCACCCTCTCTCCGAGCATCTTGACGTTTCCGTGGCAACCAAAGACAGGCGCCTATCAGTACACAATACAGGTAACTGTGACCTCTACATTTGGGTACATTCCTTTGGGTGATTCTGTGGGATTGAGGCTTTTTGGCTAATGTGTGTCTAATACTGTTACCTTCTAGTGTTCAGAGAGAATTTAAAATCTGGAAGTTTTTATCTTTTCTATTTTGTGGGGTTTCTGTCACAGCATTGCATATTTGTAATCAGGGAAAAAAAAACAAAAAACAAAAAAAACCCACCAGCCCAGAACAGCAGACCAGGAAGCAAAATAAAGAAACCTGGAGTGCAGGTTTAACTTCAGCATGCGTTTGTTTTGTAACAAAAAACAAGGTTGTTTCCCAAAAGGGGTGTCAATATCCTTGGAGAAGAATCTGAAATTCAAGGAGAGAAGAGCTCTCACTGTCACATATCAGGTGTTCTCGGTCCCACCTGGCCTCAGTCAGCAGGCCCTGACCGACTCCCCCGGGGACCAGCACCGTCCCTGCTGTCTCCCTGGCAATGACTGTCACCGGCACCTGCTGCCTACTCATGCAGGTGTGTCCCCGTCCTGGCCTCTCTAGGGCTCTGAGGTGCTGGCCCCCGATGTGGGGAGCCGCGGGGCTGCCTGTGCTTCAGGGGGACAGCTAGCAGTGGGAGGGGTGTGTATTGTGAGGGGGCCTTGTGCCTGGTCAGGGTAGTAGCCCTGGACCTTGCCGTGTGGCCCGGGGTGCTCCCACTAGGATCTGGAGGTGTCGCCAGTCTGGGGCCAATGTCACGGGCATGTGCATGTGTGTGTGTGTCAGCCATGAGTCCCCCAGAATATGAGGACCAGAAGTGAGACCCAGTAGAGAGAGCAAGGTGGGGAGGTGGCCTCCAGCCGGGTGCTGAGAGGCTGCTGACCGTGTGCATCAGAGGTGAGCATGAGTGTGTGACAAGAAGAGACAGAGAGAAAGAGAGACCAGGCAGGCAGGCAGGCTGATGTGACAGTGTTCCTTCCCAGGCCCACGGAGGGAGCGGGAACTTCAGCTGGTCTTCGTCGAGCTACATGGTGGCCACGGTCACCGTCAAGGGCATGATGACCACAGGCAGTGACACTGGACTCAGTGTGATCCAGGCACATGACGTGCAGAACCCGCTACATTTCGGGGAGATGAAGGTGAGACCTCAGGACCCCGGACAGCTGGGGGGAGGGGCGGGGTTGGCGGGGGGGGGCCCGTGGCTCAGGATGGGGGTCTATAGCCTGCCTCCTTGCACCCAGGCCTCAGTCTTGTACTTGGTGTCGGTGGCAAGCTGGGCCATGGGGGTCAGGCCCCAGCCCCACCCTTGAGGAGCTCACGTCTCAGCAGACAGGGGGATGGGCAAGACCAGAAGGGCCAGGGTCAGCATCGAGTCTCTGGAAGGGAGATCAGAGAACACAGAAGACATGAGATAATCAAAGGAGTCATTCTAGAAAAGTTCTCAGACCTGAAAGGAATGAGTCTCCCAATCAGAAATGCCACGGAGTACTGGTAAATTCCCGTTGAATGGGGAGGACGCAGACTCCGTGAGACTTGGCTCAGACTCCTTTCCTTCTCTGTACGGGGACCCGACACCTGGCTGTTCACCCCAGGTGGTGTGGGACTGACTCACGTAGCAAAGGCCATGGGTGGCGGGAGGGAGTCCCCTGCAGCGGAGGCACCGCCAGCCCTGCCTTAGCCTCCTGACTTCCTGACCCTGGCCTCCACTGCCTCTGTGACTTCACTTAGGGCAGAAGTCAAAGCTCTAAACATAGCATGTCCTCTCAACCTGCTCTTAGGTTATTTGAGACGTGGACAGACAGGTTGTTCTGGTCCTTTTATCTGGATCCACGTAGATACACACACGGGTGCACACATGCACACTCCTGTCTAAAGATTGATCTCATTCTCCTGAGACCCTTAAGCTACAGTATGATTGTCAAATATGTGGATGAACTGTGACCACCATCCCCCTCCCCCTGAGCTGCTTCTGTCTCAGTAAACGTGCTACCTTTCATCCAGTTGCTCAGTCAGCAGCCGAGGATAGCTCCTCAAGAGGTTGTGTAAAGGCCCCAGAGGCCAGGTTGTCACATCCAGATCCACCATCCAGGTTTTTTCATCAAGTAGACATGACTAATAAAACCTTAAGAAAGAGCCTGAGAGCATTGAATGAATAGTGTTTTTAAAATAGAACCTAGAGGGTGGCAAATTTTGTCTTAACACAAGTGTCATCTGTGGGTGAGGATGCCTCCATCACCCTGTATTGTGGCCTTCTTTATATCCCTCCAGCAAGCTGAGCTGGTACATGGCTCAGGACCTTTGCACTGGCTGTCTATTCTTCCTGGAATGCTTTCCCCCTACGCTCTGTCTGGCTGCCTCTGACATGACTCTCAGGGCTGAGCTCCTGTGTCACCTTATCAGAGGGGCCTCTCCTGACTGCTTTGTCCCCAAGTTCACCACAGTCCCCAGCACACATGTCCTCCTAGCTCAGTCTTCTCGCTGGCGTGTCCTCAGTGCCCAGTGCATGATGGCTGAACCCTCCCTCTCCCGTGGAGCCTGATGACCCCAGTCCACGCCCCTGTCCTCCAGGTATACGTGATTGAGCCTAGCAGCATGGAGTTCGCACCGTGCCAGGTGGAGGCACGTGTGGGCCAGACCTTGGAGCTGCCACTTCGGATCAACGGCCTCATTCCTGGTGGGGCCGATGAGGTGGTCACTCTGAGTGACTGCTCCCATTTCGACCTGGCGATTGAGGTGGAGAACCAGGGTGTGTTCCAGCCGCTCCCAGGTAAGCCAGCACTGATGAGTGGGCGCCAGACCACGGGGTAAGTTCTCAGCATGGTCCACCCCAGATGGCTAAATGAAGGGCTTGAGACGGCCAGGAGGACGGTCATAGCATAAGGAATGGCATCTGTTTCCTTGTCCACCATCAGCAGTGGTCTGGTCTGGCTTTTGCCCACCATGTGAACTACCCTATTCCTGGGCTTTGAGAGCCCTCAGTTGCCACATCTCTAAAATGGGTATCATCCTAAATAGAATAACATGTCCCAGTGCCCATTACAGTGCCTGGAATGCAGTAGGTACTCAGTATCCACTGTCGTAGGGATTTTGGCTGGTGACAGAATCCCGACACCTGGGTGGCATGCAGCATCCACCCCTCTGTGCACCTTGATCTTTCCTCTTTTGCCTGCCCTGCAGGGTTTTGGGGTCCATATTGGTGGTAATGGTGGCAGTGACAGTTAGTTGAAGGAATGTCAGCCCTGTCGGGTATGGAAGAAGCACTCAGAGTGTGTGAGTCATCAGACTTCAGGGGAGGGGGAGCTGTGGTTGGGCCATGTGTCGGATGAAGAGACAAAGGACTGCCTAGCCACCTGCGGTCACCCAAGGGCACAGGTGAGGATGGGAGATAGACCCGGGTGTGTCTGACACTGACCGTGGAGCCATCCTCCCCTAAGAGATGGAGCTGGGGAAAGGAAGGGATTCTTGTGGTTGAAGAAGATCAAGGGCTGACAATTCCATGAGGGAGGATGTTTGTTCCTGTAACAGGTGGGAAGGGTCTCTGCAGGCAGGGCCCGGAGGGGGCATGTCGGTGGGACATGGGCACATACAGTGGTCCTGGCATGGGAACCCATCGAGTCCTGAATCGTGAGGAGCTCCGACCTCAGGGTCCAGGCAGTAGGGATCGTTAGCTGGCTGTGGAGCGACCGCTCGATCTTGACAGGGTTCAGGAAGCTTGGTTGGCAGAAGCGTTTGCAGGGTCACCTGCGGTGCTGGGAAGCTTCAAATGCTACTGCCGTAGTCATGGCGACTTGTGGAGCCATGAGAACCAGGAACCGCGTAGAGGAAGGAGGTGATGTCTCTGACCCATCACCAAGCAGACTGCTTTCCTATCCTTCCTTGGAGGCAGCTGCCCTGGGGCAGCTCCTAGTAACGGTATAACTTGATACAACCATTCTAGGAAGATATTTGGCAATAATGAGAAACGAAACATACCCATGCTCTGGGGAATCAGAACTAGAGGAGAACATACCAGACTCTTCACGAGACACCCGTCAGAAATGCCGAAATGTGTCCACTCCAGAAAACACACATACGTGTGCATAGCAGCACCCTGCTTCAAAGCCCCACACTGCAAATGGCCCAGATGTTTGCAGCAGCATGGGAAAACCAGTCACTATGGATTCACGTGGGGAAGTCATATATACAGATGTGGGTAAAAGATGTACATTGTGAGGAGTGTAAGGGGAGCTTTCACCACCACTGTTGAGCTTAAGAGGACAGACCCAAAGGAGTTATGCTTAGTGATTCCCTTCATGTAAAATATAGGCCAGTGAAATTAAGCTGTTACAAGTCAGGTGACATTGGTTTTCCTTTGGGGAAGAGCTAGTGACCAGAAAGATGTATGGGAGATTCAGGGATACAGGTCATCGTGTTTCTCTAGATACATGGTGTGTTCCGTTTGTGCGGGGGAAAAAATTATTGTGAATCGTATGCCTACGATAAGCATGTTTTTGGTATGGGAATTATACTTCAGATTTTTAAGTTAAAAAAGTTGGATTGTGTATCAAGCCCAGGATGAAGGAGGAGCTGTCAACCTGTCATGTTTTTCTTGGCAAAAGCAAGTTCACAGGGACGGTTTGGTTTTCTCCTTCCAGGGAGGCTGCGGCCAGGGTCTGAGCACTGCAGCGGGGTCAAGGTAAGGGCAGAGGCGCAGGGCTACACCACACTCGTCGTGACCTACAAACATGGCCATGTCCACCTGAGTGCCCGGATCACCATCGCTGCCTACCTGCCCCTCAAGGTGAGCCCGCCTCTCCCCGTGATGCCAATAACTCAGCTGCTCTGGCAGATTTGTATTAAAACATGATTGGTGTGGTGCCTTGGGGGCTCTGTCAGTAAGTGTCTGACTTTGGCTCAGGTCATGAGCTCACTGCTCCTGAGTGCAAGCCCTGTATCTGTGCTGACAGCTCGAAGCCTAGAGCCTGCTTTGGATTCTTTCTCCGTCTCTCTCTGCCCCTCTCCTGCTCGCTCGCTTGCTCGCTCTCTCTCTCTCTCTCAAACATAAAACTTAAAAAGAAATTTGTTTAAACCCTGATCAGTCAGCATAGCTTTTGGAATAGCTCCCGCTCCCTATCATTGTCAAGCTGAAATCAGGAAGTACACAGGGCGTCTGGGTGGCTCAGTCAGTTCAGCGTCTGACTTCGGCTCAGTCATGATCTCACGGTTCATGGGTTCGAGCCCTGCGTCGGGCTCTGTGCTGACAATGCAGAGCCTGCTTGAGATTCTCTGTCCCCCTCCGCCCTCCGCCACCCTTCTCTCTCAAAATAAATAAATAAAACCTAAAAAAAAAGAAAGCTACTTAGAAGTCTAACGTCCATCCTTTTTCAGGGTGGTCAAGAGTTACATGTGGACTTTTGATTGCTGAGTGGGTCAGTGCCCCTAACCCCTGCGGAGTTCAAAGGTCAACTGTATATACAAATATCAAATTGTTATGCTGTACATCTGAAACCAATACAATGTTATATGTCAATTATATCTCAAAAAGTTAAGTAAAAAATGAATAACTAATTTTTTTCAAAAAGGGCACATTTCCCTAGAGACTTATCAGCAGAGTGTGTGCTCAGACTTTTAGATTCTTGCTAATCACACAGTTAAGAAATAGTATCATAGGGTCATTATAATTTCCCCTGTCTTTTTTTAAAAAATGTTTTTGTGGGGCTCCTGGGTGGCTTAGTCGGTTAAGTGTCCGACTTCGGCTCAGGTCATGATCTCACGGTTCATGGGTTTGAGCCCCACATCGGGCTCTGTGCTGACCACTCAGAGCCTGGAGCCTGCTTCAGATTCTGTGTCTCCCTCTCTCTCTATCCCTCCCCAGCTCATGCTCTGTCTCTCTCTGCCTCAAAAATAAATAAACTATAAAAAATATATTTTTGTTTTCTCTAGGTTTTTTATTTCTCATACAGTTTGACTGCTGTGGTTATAGAAGAAAACACACCCTACCTTTAATGAGCCCTGAGGCTGATCAGGGAGATAGACCCCCAGACCAGTCACTTCCTTGCAGTATGCGGACATGAGGCAAGGCAGGGACCAGAGAATGAGCTGTCCGCCCTGACAGGCTGGATGTCACTGGGTGAAGCAGGGGCTTCTTGGAGGAAGGAGTGGGTAAGGGGAGGTGAGAGCTAGTCTGAAGGTGAGACTAGGAGAGATGAGGTGAAGGCTAGCTTGGGAGAGCCCAAATCCCGGGCTAACGAAGCCTTTCTTCCGAGGTGCTGCAGAATGGTTTAATGCAGGAGTGATGTGGTCACATCTGTGCTTTCAGAGGGACATCTGGCAGTCCTTAGGAGGGTAGAGTGAGGGGTCCAACAGGGAAGCTGGCTGGTAAGTCAGTAGCTGGGGCCACCTCAGTGACACCCTCTAGAGCAGGAAATGAGGTAATCCCCAGCAAGGAGCCAAGGAGTAAGGCTTTCATTTATTTCTGAGAGAAAGAGAGAGAGAGAGTACCCATGCACAAGCAGGGAAGGGGCAGAGAGAGAGGGAGACACAGAATCCGAAGCAGGTTCCAGACTCTGAGCTGTCAGCCCAGAACCTGAAGTGGGGCTTGAACCCACAAACTGTGAGATCTGAGCCGAAGTCAGATGCTTAACCAACTGAGCGAACCACCCAGGTGCTCCCTAAAAAATTATTTTAATTTGTTTTTATTTATTGAGTACGTTTAGGACTTAAAGTTCACTCTTTCCTTCAACAAATGATGATTGAGCACCGGCTATGGGCCAGGCACTGTTCTAAGTGCTGGGAACAAAACAGGCAAATAAGTCTTGTCCCCTCCCCCCCCCCCCCCAAGCTTATCCATACGATGTAGAAAATGTGGGAGGCTCTGTGGAGTAAAAAGGACAGGCTGTCTGCAGTTCCCTCCATCATCTGGGATATTTCTTTGTAGGATTGCTTTATGCCTTTTAAAACCACATGGCTGTGACCAAACTATACAGTCAGCTTTGTATCCAGCTCTTTGTAAACACTGTGTCAGGGTCCTGTATGTCTTCCCGTGGTGTGGATGTCCCTCATATATTTAGGCAGCCTCATGCTGTGGGTTTTAGATCATTGCCTGTGATTTGCTGTAATAGGGAATGGTATGACAGAACGACTCTGTGCATGAACTTGTTTCTCTCTTCACTGTTCTTTTGTTCGGTAGATTCCAGGTGAGGAGTTCCTGGGTTCAGGGGCAAGTGCTGTGGGTATTTTCAAGGCTTCCACTGATTATTTCACGGAAGAAACAAGTCCGTTTAGCCTCCACCCCCCAGTAGTATGTCAGAGAGTGAGGACACACTTCTTCCCGGAGCACTCATGCCTTTGATCTTGACAACCATACTGGTAGTGTTGCTGATGAGCAAACCGAGTTCAGAGAGGAGTTGGAGCCTCCTGACCTCTGCAGGGGCGAGTCGGCAGCAGGGTGAGGCCTGCCCTGCATAGACCTCCCAGAGAAAGGCTGACTCTCCTTCCTGCCCTTTCCCAACAGGCTGTAGACCCCTCCTCCGTCGCCTTGGTGACCCTTGGCTCCTCAAAGGAGATGCTGTTCGAAGGAGGTCCCAGACCCTGGGTCCTTGAGCCTTCCAAGTTCTTCCGGAACGTCACTCCTGAGGACACAGGCAGCATCAGTCTGGCTCTCTTCGGGCCCTCCACCTCCCGGAATTACCAGCAACACTGGATCCTCGTGACCTGCCGGGCCTTGGGCGAGCAGGTGAGAGCGTGACCATCCCTAGACCCACCGTGCCCAAAGGAAGGGGTGCAAAGTTGCATTCCCAGAGCACCCTGCTGTGCTTACAGCACATTTTCACAGACAGGCAAACTGAGACTCAGTGGGGTGGAATGATTGAGTGGATCCAGGCAGGTCGACCAGGGTGAACAGCTGGGACCCTCCTGACACATGGCAGCTTTGCTAGGGCTAGCCAGTCTCGACCCCCTCTCCCCTGCTGTGGGGACCTCTTCTCCCTGTGGGCTGCATCATTTCCTGCCACCAAATCAGAGGATGGCTTGAGATCGGGGGTCATAGCCTGAGGCTTCCGGGATCCAGGCAGATATTATAAATGAGTGTGGCCTTGGCCTGGATTCGGCAGATGGCTTTTGGTGTTTCAGGATAAGCCAAGAATCCCAATATTATATTTTCCTGTGAAATTTCTTGATTTTTGTTTTTTACAACACTGAATGAAAACCAGAAAACAAAAAAAGAGGAAACTGGGCAGACTGAACACAATACGTCTGTGACCTGGGCTGGAGGGGGCTGGATAGAGTGGCAGGTACCCACCAGGTCCCTGTGCCTGGCACCCTGGAGGCTCAGGGCCACTCACACGAAGCGAGGTGGGAGGCTAGTGTGAGCCAAGAAAGATAGGAGAAGGGCACTTGGGGGGCTCAGTCATTGGCGTGTCCATCTCTTTCAGCTCAGATCATGATCCCAGGGTCATGGGATCGAGCCCCATGTCAGGCTCTACATGGAGCATTCTCTCTCTTTCTCCCTCTGCCCCTCTCCCCTGCTCTCTCGCTCTCTCTCTCTCTCTCTCTCTCCCTCCCTCCCTCTCTCCCCCTCCCTCCCTCTCCCTCTAAAATTAAAAAAAAAAAAGATGGGAGAGAACACATGTCTGGGGAATGGGAGAATCCCCTCATACACGTACTAGTGTCAGCTGATGTGAAAACACACACATGAAGCTTGCACACTGGCACTCCTTTGGCGTGAGCAGAAAGGACACACAGTGAGAGGTCCTATTTCCCACTGGCTTTGTCTTTTTCTTTTTTTTAATTAATAAAAAAAGAAATATAATAAAATGATAAGAATAAACTCGGTCCAGATCTAAGCTAGAGAACTTTCTTTTCCGTGGCTAGGCTTGCTCCTCCACGTCCTGTGCCCTGGGCTATAGGGGTTGGGGCTCCGAACGGAGGTGCCTCTGGGACCTTCCACTCCCATGCCCTGTGCCTCAGTTCCTCGGGGTTCTGGGGTGGAGCCCGAAAGCCTGCAAGTCAGCCTGGAACACGCCCTCTGTCCTGGCTCAGGGTCAGGAAGGGTGAGGGGCTCTGCACCGGACCACTGTGTCCTAAAGAAACCGCGTGTCATTCACGGGGCCTGGAGTGTTCCCTCGGCACTGGAGCCGCTGCATGAAGGCCTCTTGCATGTTGCCAGAGCACTCCCCAACATGCATGTCACTGGACCTGTGTAACTCCTGGTGGGGGAGCTCTCATCTTCCCATTCCACAGAGCAGCAAACTGAGTCCAAGGTTGCTGGGTGGGGAGGCTAGGCTCACAGTGGAGCAGGCACTCGGACCCTGACTACTCCTGTGCCCTCCCAGGTTATCGCCCTGTCAGTGGGGAACAAGCCCAGTGTCACTAACCCCTTTCCTGCGCTGGAGCCTGCCGTGGTGAAGTTCGTCTGCGCCCCGCCCTCCAGGCTCACCCTGATGCCCGTCTACGCCAGCCCCCAGCTGGACCTGTCATGTCCACTGCTGCAGCAGAACAAGCAGGTGGTAAGTGGGCACTTCTCACGGGGGGCGGCGAGGGGGCGGTGAAGGTGACAGTCAGTGCAGCACCACCCCCACCCCATGCTCAGCCAGCCCTGCAATGTGCCTGCTTTCATGTACTGGCGCAGAAGACCCAGAGAGGGGAGGACACTCCCCCAAGGCCAGGTGGGAGTAGTGCATCTCTGGCCCCAGACTCGGCTCCCCTCTCTGGGTGGTACTTGGTGGTTGGCAAAACTCATTTTCTTCTGTGATTCGGGCCTGGTGTCTGTGGGCAGTGTATGGGTGGTCAGGGGGGCTGCTAAGGGGAGGTGACCACCTGCAGCGTTCTCCACGAGTAGGGGGCAGGGGGCAGGGGGCTGTGTTTCAGATGTAAATGTGGGAGGGGGAGAAAGTGTGACAAGCAGGGATGGAAGGTGAAGCCCACAGGTCTGGTCCACCTGGGCTTGCAGCCAGCCTAGCCCTCCATGCCAGGACACCCAGAGACCAGACAACACCTGTGGATATCTTAGAAGCCCTCCGGTTCAGGGTCAGGGGTACGGACACCCCCTGGCCAGCCCCTGTCCCCAGCCCCTTCTCAGAGGCGGAGTCTAGGCAGGTTTCTTTCCCTGCATTCCTTCACCATGTATCTGTTGAGCGCCTTCTCTGTGCTGGGCACAGAGTTCGGGGTTCTAGAATACAAAAGTACCCCAGATAAATGAGATACCTGCCCCATGGAGGTAACAGATAGGAGCTCAGGAGGCCCACAGCGGGCAGGAACCGCTGTGGAGCAAGTGAGGCGGGATGCAGGGAGGCCGCTTCGAGCGGTCAGGAAAGGCCTCTGTGAGGAGAGCACATACTGTGTCAGGAGATGCTGGCCAAGAAGAGCTGAGGTAAGGGTGTTCCATGTAGGTAGAACAGCACATGCAAAGGCCCTGAGGCTAGCCTGGGGTCTCTGCATCCCTGCTGCCTGGGCAATAATGAGAGCAGGTGTGTGTGCTAGGAGCTCTCCACGTGTGCCTTGTCCCCCGTCACTGGGACCATCTGTGATGCTGGGCTTGTTGCATCCCTTTCATGAGTTTGCCCACAAGGCTCAGAGGTGGGCTGGGTCCTGGAGGCCCCAGAGCTGCCCAGCGGTGCACACAGTGCCCCTCTGCAGCCCCCACAGCTGCTTCTCTTCTCCCAGCCCGGCCCCGTGGTCGGCTCCTCAAGGCACCATGTCCATCTGGCCCTGCCTCGGTAGTTCCTGAGGGCCCTGTTCTGGGGGTGCAAGTCCCTCACCTCTTTGCCCCCCCGAGAGCACTCAGCACATATCCTCTCTGCACCTGACGGAAACTTTCAGAAGCTGTCTATGCGGTGGCCTCTTCTGATTTGGGGAAGAGAGATTTGGGGTTTGGATCCCCATGAGTGACGGAGGAGAGGACAGCTTTGTGTGTGGTCAAAGCACATTTCTGTGAAGCTCTGTGGGAGGCCCCAGACTCCAGCATCTAGGGCCTCGGGCCATTCCTGCCTGTCTGGCATGTGGCTGTTGGCCTCCATGTCCCCTGCGAGGTTAGTTGGCTTTTCTTCCTGCTGTTCTGGTGAGCTTCTTCCTCTCTCCTGATCGCTCAGCTCTGAGGTCCCTGGGCATGCGAACCCCTCTACTACTCCCGATGCTGGTCCCTAATGGGTCAGTGCCTTCACGGCATCAGATCCAAATGAGGACACTTTATGCCCAGCCTTGGGACACTCCCACCTACGCCATGGGGGCCAAGCAATGTGTACTTACCTGTGTTCCCTCTAGACAGGTGAGGAGAAATGGCCCTGAGCTCAGAGCCCCTCTGGAGGCTTGTCCTCATGATGCCACATTTACTCCTACCTCAGGCCTGGGTGTTACTGGCACAGAGCAGATGATGGCCTTCATTCTCGAGCTGGAAAATCTGTGTGTTCAGGACTTTTCTTCCCCCCGACTCTGGGGACCATTGAGGTGAATGTCCTGAAAGCTTCACATTGGAAATCGCTTTTATGTATTTAGCAAATTGACCCTTTACTATGGTCCTGCTAAGTCTGGACTTTTGGAAAAGGCACCCTGCTGGTTCTCCAGATGTGGTCACCAGCCAAATAGCAGGTGACATCAGTAGGGGCTGACAGCTGGGCCTGCACTTCTCCTTGGATGACAGTGGGTGACAGTGGCCCCAGTGGATTGTAGAGAAGCATGAGTGGACAGAAGGCACTGGGAGTGGTAAATGTAACACTTTGTACGTGATCCTCTGCTTAGACCCACCCAGGAGCTTCCCGCTCCCCAGAGCAGAAGCCCCTCCTGTAATCTGCGGTGTCTGAGTGGCGGTCCCTGGTAATCTGCCACCCCGCTCCACCTGTGCATGGATGCCCTGTCTGCATGTGCCCCCGACCTGCTGCCCCTCTGCCTTCTCTCCCCTCTGTGTCCCCACACCTCCCTCCCGGTCCCCATCAGTTCTTTATTCAAACATTACCCCTTGTGGGCGGAGCAGAGGTCCTCAGCCTTTAGACCTGAAGTTTCTCCCTTCCTTCAACATTTCATATTCTGGTTCCCCGCTCCCCTGCCCCCAAGTGCTGAACATCATCTAATGCTGTGAATTTACACATTTACCTTATTCTCTGAAAGTTTCTAGAAAAGCCCCCAGCTGGTGGCAGGCGCTCAGTAGATGGGACAGATAGATGAACACAGAGACTAGCACGCCGTGCCCGTGTCCCTGTGGCATCTGCCTCCTAGTCTTACAGGCTCGGATGTCTTGAAGGAGCCACGCAGGGTGCTGCTGAAGAAAGCGGGGGTGTGGGCTGTGCAGACCTGGCAAACAGGTGCCCCTTCGTAGGACAGTCTGCCTCACCTCAGCTCTAGTCCATTCAACTCCAGGTTGGCCAGACCTTATTTTCAGAGAAACAGCCAAGCAGATCCACGTGCATCTTCCCTGTCTTGACGCGTGGGACATTTGCCCTGTGAGCAGTGTCTGGCTGGCTGTTCGCTGTGATCTCTGGGTCAGCCCAGGGTTGTCTCTCTTGACAGAAGGATGACAGTCAAGGCAGCAGAGTATGGGTCTGAATTGGCTCGCGCATGTCGTAGATCTCGCCAGGAAATAATAGACTTGAAACAGAATTGCCGCGTGATCTATCAGCCCAGGAGTTCCAGAAGCCATGAGCCGAGCAGGCATGGCCCGCGTGATTTATGATCTCGCTCGGGGACCTTGAGAAAGATATATCCGTGCATGAGTCCTGGGCGCAGTATAAATTTAATTTTATGCCTCTCCCAAGCCAGAGGCTGCCTGAGATGTCTTTGCTGAGTAAATAATCGGCAAGGCCAGACAGCAGAATGGAGTTGCCCCGTCAGAGTGACAAAGTGGAGCCAGGCTCCGGCCTGTCCCCAGCCCTCTGCACAGGTCATTCTGTGTTCAGCTCACTGTGGCCAAGCACCAGCTGCGTGCCAGGGGACTGATTAGCAGGGACTTGGATGTAGCCTCGGCCTGGCTGGTGTACCCGGGGGAAGCGTCATGATCAGGGGAGGCTGCACAGTCGCAGGGGAGGCCTGTGGGCTTTAGAAATCAGACCAGGAGAGTTCCACCCCCAGTCCTATGTGACTTCAGGCAGCTTGCTTAATGTCTCTGAGGCTCCGCCTGCCTATTTGTAAAATGGGGATAATGTTCCCTCAGACGCCCACTGGAAAGATCCAGGCATCCTTGGTACAGACTGTTAACATCCTTCCCTGGGAGCACGGGGGGAGCAAAGGGCATGAGTTTTCTACCCAAGTTGCATCTGGGGTAAAGCGTGGAGCCACTTTCGTCCCAGCTGTAGTTCTAGCTCCTGACTGAGTACGGCAACCCCAGGTGATGGGGCTGACCTGCACTAAACATTTGCCGCATGCTTGGGTTCAGTGTTCTCTGGGAGCAAGGGAGCTCGGAGGACTTGGGGCAGAGCCCTCGTGGTGCCTCTCAGTAGCTTGGTGCCAGCATCGGCGTGGACAGACGAGGTGAGGCTGCAGGAACGAGCCAGCACGTACCCCAGGGGCTTCACATAGCACAGTTCACCTCTCGCCTGTCCTGTGTGTGCATCACGGTGGCGGGGGCCCGGCTTCAGGTCTCCGTTCCCATCCTTCCATGGTGTAGTTGGGGGGCAGCTGGCATGTTAGACAGGGCCGGGCTCTGCTGCGGAGAGAAGGAGGTGGCACACCCCAACGGGTTGTGCCCTGGCCTTTAAAGCCTTCCCCCCAGAATTGTTTTAAGTCCTGTTTTACCTTTCACAGGTCAAAGCAAGTAAGACAGTCACTCTTAACTTGTAAAGGCCAACGAAGCCCAGTCCTCAGTCCTGGCCCCGTGCGCGCGGAGAATCAGGCACGACTGCCCCAGCCCCTGCCTGCAAGTGGGTCACAGGGAGCCTGCCAGCCCTCGCTCCTGGCCCCGTGCATGGGGGAGAACCAGGCAAGACCGCTCATGCCCCTGCCTGCACGTGGGTCACAGGGAACTGGCCTCTTTCTAATGAATGCTCTCATATGACCCTTGTTTATTTTTTTTTAATTTTTAATGTTTTATTTATTTCTAGGAGAGAGAGAGACAGCATGAGTAGGGGAGGGTCAGAGAGAGAGGGAGACACAGAATTGGAAACAGGCTCCAGGCTCTGAGCTGGCTGTCAGCACAGAGCCCGACGCGGGGCTCGAACCCACGAACCGTGAGATCATGACCTAAGCGAAAGTCGGACGCTTAACCGACTAAGCCACCCAGGCACCCCTATATGACCCTTGTTTAAAACAGAGCCATGGGGGCTGGGCTCTGTTGTGACCCTCACTTCACAGATGGAGAAACTAAGGCTGTGGGCAGTGGGCAGCTCGCCTGGGTGGGGAGAGGCCGTGGTTCCCATCCAGGCATCAGGACTGGGGTGTCAGTGGACTCAGGGTCCCTGCTTCACCTGCGCCCCTGCCATTGGGATGAACCGGCATCTGGGAGGAAGGAGGGCAACTTGGCTTGGGCTCCCAGGGGCGGGTTTACTTGGGGAACAAGAGGTAACGGAAGAGCAGTTAGTCACTCAGGGTTTGGAGCTGACCTCCAAAGGGTGCACCACTCACTCGCTGCGTCGCCTCTGATTTGTTCGTTTTCTTCCCTGGGACTCTGCTTCCTCACCCTTAATGTGGGGATAGCTGCTCCCATTTCACTGGGATATGTAAGGGTCAGGGGAGAACTTGGTTCTACAAGGAGCCTTGCAGCTAAGTGGCTCTGATGCTCCTGTCAAACCGGGCAGGGGCGGGGTTCCTCTTGGAGGGGCTCCGGGTGCGTGGGGCAGGGAGGAGGTAGCAAGGATTTGGAAAGATAAGGCCAGAGAGGAAGGAGAGAGCAGCCTGGCTGGGGGGTGGGGGGTGCTAGGTTGGAGTGGGGAGGCTCTAGGATAGGGCCTTGGCACTCCTGACCTTTGGGGCCAGATGCTTACTTCTTGAGGGCTCCCCTGTGCGTTATAGGGTGTTAGGCAACATCCCTGACCTCTATCCACTAGATGCCTGTTGCACCCCAACCCAGATAAAAAAATCAAAAATGCTTTCATATATCCTCAAGGCCCCCCTGAAGGAGCATACTTGTCCCCCTTGAGGACCACAGGCTGGACCAGGCTGTGAAGCATCTTGACTTCTGGGCAGCAGTCATTAGTGACCTGCCCCCTCCATCACCAGGATCCAGGGAGCGCCCCCTGAACATCATCCAGGTTCAGGGTGTGTCGCATGGTCAAGAGTGGCCACGCCCAGGCCTGGACTTGGCCCTGATGTCTGACTTTTGCTTCCTGCAGGTCCCAGTCTCCAGTCACCGCAACCCCCTGCTGGACCTGGCCGCCTACGACCAGCAGGGCCGCAGATTCGACAATTTCAGCTCTCTGAACATCCAGTGGGAGTCGACCTGGCCGTTGCTGGCCAGCATCAACCTTGACCTGCCCATGCAGCTGGTGGCTCGGGATGACGGGAGCGGCCAGAAGAGGCTGCACGGTGAGCCTGATGGCCCAGGTCGGGAGGATGGGGTGTCGTGAAACCCCAGGCAGATGATGGGGGTGCTGAGGAGGGCTGGCAGCCACTGGGAGCTTTTGTCTGAGGCTCCCCTTTATCCAGGATGGGATGGAAAGGACTCAAGCTCACTACCCTGCTTTGATCCTATGCAGACATTCTGTGAGGCAGGAGCCGGAATCCCTCTTTCAGGGACAGGGAAACAGCCCAGGTCGTACAGATCAGCCAGCCTCCGAGACCCGTGCCACTCAGAGCCACACTGCCCTTGCAGACCCCTCAGCGTCCCCCCCCACCCCCAAAGCTGCGTTGTGGCACTTTAGCTCAGGGCCCACTACCTCTTATGGTGTATACAGTTTTAGCAGACCCAGTGATGTGGTTTCAGGGCTGTGCAGATTATAAAGTGCAGATCACAAGGAGAGGGGCGCTGCTGCCCAGGCAAAAACCCGACATCCGTTTTCCTCTCCCTGGACTCAGGCTTGCAGGCCATCTCGGTCCATGAGGCTTCGGGGACCACGGCCATCTCTGCCACAGCGACTAGCTACCAGCAGTCCCACCTCAGCACGGCCAGAGTGGCGCAGCCGGTATGTCCCCGGGCCCACTGGTGGTGGGGATGCCCCCCACCTCTGCCCACGTCCTGCTCGGTGTCCCAGTATCCGGAGCCCCCTTGCTCCCTCTGTTCACTGACCCCTCCCTGCATCGAACACCTGCCCTCCCGCCGGCCACCAGCCCCACACGCCGGGCATTCAGGTGGTCTGGCCCTGACCTCAGACCCCACCCAAGGATGTGCCCAGGAGGCTTGGCCTCTGTGCCTTTGCAGCTGCAGTGCCCACTGCCTGTAATGCTGTGCCTTCGCTCCCTTCCTCCTTGCCACCACGGGGCCTCCTGTTTGTTAGGCCTGGCCCAGTGTCAGCCTCTGCGAAGCAGTCCCTGAGCCCCAGGCACAGAGTAGCCGCCCAAGGCCTCAGATCCCCTGCGCTCCTCGTGGTCTCCCCCTGTGCTCCCCCTGCTATGGAACAGAGACCCCTCCACATACACGCTGTTACCACCATCTGCATACACTTGGGTCAAGGCTTGCTGACCCTCCCCTCCCTGCCCCAGCATCTCATGGGCCCCAGCAGAGGCACTGCTCTTGGGTGGCAAGTGGGTGCATGGAAGGGCCCCCAAGAGTGGCTCTGCTGAATGATATACACCCCAACTTGGGTTTTGAATAGAGCAAAGGCAGCAGATAATAGCTGGAAGGGCCCCACCTGGCCCTTCACGGCTGTCACAGCCCGGCCTGTACTCTGACCCAGGCCATTC
The DNA here is from genome assembly GCF_003009895.1 of Hyaena hyaena. Taxonomy (NCBI): domain Eukaryota; kingdom Metazoa; phylum Chordata; class Mammalia; order Carnivora; family Hyaenidae; genus Hyaena; species Hyaena hyaena. The sequence continues at coordinate 46,864 of NW_024082354.1, read as the reverse complement.
CTTTACTTTAATCCTGACATTTGATTAAGTTTGCATCATTGCCTGAGGACAGTTGTCGAATCCCCAGGGCTAGCCCAGGCTTGGGCTCGGGTTAGGGGCTCACGCGCATGAGTACAGGCCTGGGTCGGGTCCAACAGTCTCCCTGGAAGGACACACGGCAGCATCACACACAGATATGGGCACCACCCAGGGGGTGAGGGCTGTGCTGCTTCCCCTGTGAGCCCACCGTGAGGACGCCTCCACGCCCCTCCCCTCCGCGCCTTGGTTGTTTGCCCATGTCCCCGTCCCTCACACAGGGCGCTACAGCAGGTCGTTGGCTGTGCACCGCCACTTTCCTGGGGGGGGGGTGGTGAATCACCACTCTCACGGGGCCTGGCAGAATTCCTGGATGCCTCAAGGCATCCTGGGCTCCAAGCATGATGGTTTTACTGGGGCCTGTGTCCCGACATAGCAAGCGCCTGTGCGTGACACCAGGACCTGGGGTTTCTAGTTCTGCTCTTTCAGGCCAGAGTTGGGGGAGACCCGCAGACTGGCCAGGGTTGGGCCATTGCCCCTGGATTTAACAGCACTGCTTCACCCCTTCAGCACGACCCTCTCACGCCTGTGTCAGCCTCCATAGAGCTCATCCTGGTGGAGGATGTGAGGGTGAGCCCAGAAGAGGTGACCATCTACAACCACCCCGAAGTGCAGGTATGGTCCTTTCTACCTGCCACCTGGGTATGACCTACGAGGGTGGCAGGGGGCCTTGCCTCTGACACCCAGGCCCTCCTTCTTTGCAGGCGGAGCTGCACATCAGAGAAGGCTCTGGCTACTTCTTCCTCAACACCAGCACCACAGACATCATCAAGGTGGCCTATCAGGAGGCTAGGGGCGTGGCCACGGTGAGTGCAGGCCCATCTCCACAGTCCTCGTCATTCCTGGTCGGGCGGCCTTGGGGTTATCGGAGTGGTTGTTTCAGAAGCAGGCACTTAACCATGACAGTACGGTCTTTGGAATCTCCGATTCAAAGTTGTTTGTCAAACTTTCATTTGTGAGCGAACTTTGTGACTTTTGTTCCATCTACAAACTACCCACTCTATTAGTTAGCTAGTGGTTTCCTTTCAATCAATCTTTTATTAAAACATTATTGGAGTGCCTGGGTGGCTCAGTCAGTTAAGCATCCAACTTTGGCTCAGGTCATGATCTCACAGTTCTTGGGTTCAAGCCCCGCATCCAGCTCTGTGCTGACAGCTAGCTCAGAGCCTGGAGCCTGCTTCGGATTCTGTGTCTCCCTCTCTCTCTGCCCCTCCCCCGCTCACGCTCTGTCTCTGTGTGTCTCTCTGTGAAAAATAAAGACATAATAAAAAAATTAAAAATAATAATAAAATAAAACATTATTGTATAAGCACGACTATAACAACCATAAGGAAGATTGCTTTTTGTAAATAAAGCTTATTTATTTATTTTGCGAGAGGGAGAGAGGAAAGAGAGAAAGCAGGGTTGGAGCCAGAATCTCAAGCAGGCCCTGCACTGTTCGCACAGAGGCCAATGCAGGGCTCGATCCCATGAACTGTGCGATTGTGACCTGAGCTGAAATCAAGAATTGGACACTGAACTGACTGAGCTCCCCAGGCACCCCAGGAAGGTTGCTTTTGAAAGATGTATCTGCTTTTTGTGTCTTTCTATATACCTTTCCTGACCGTCTCTCTATTCGTGCAAATACGGACTTAGCCAAGCCTGCCTGCGATATGGAAGAATGTAATATTTTGCTTTGGTCACTGGTTACACCATTAGTTCCCCCTCTCCCCCACCCCCGATGTTTCTCTGTAGGCTGGCTGATTATTTTTGTGCTGTCCCATTCTCTCTTTGCAGAGCACTGCAGTTGCTTAAATTTTTTTTTTTTAGTAGTTCTATAGTAATAGCAAAGAGTAAAACAAACCCCAGTATCCGCAATGTCTACAGATCTGCAAAATGAGTTATTTTGCAGTCGTGGAAACTGAACGTCCTTTAAAATAAATTTACTACGGAATGTGTCAGAGAACGGGTCACTGCTACCGGAAGTTATAAATGCAGGCGGCCAAGAACAAAGACACGACACCCAAGTAGTGTCATTAAATTGCCACTGTGCCATCTTAGGGCTGCTGTTTGCATTCACTGACCATCTTGACACAGGCATCGCAAGTTATTTGCCTCTGGAGTGGGACAGGTGGAACGTAAGTGAGGGACACGAGCAGGGTTTCCCATGAGGAACGTACCTGGGAGGGCCGTGCCGCGTGGCACCTGAGGCTTAGTTTCCGTGTGGGAGAGTAATAGGGCTTGGTGGGGACTGTGGCAGAGTTGAAAGCAGAGACTGTGTCTCAGGGATAGCCGCCAGTGAGACTCTAGTGGCCTGTGATTTTTAAAAATGTTCTTATTTTTGTTTTTGAGAGACAGAAAGTGCACAAGCTGGGGTGAGGGGCAGAGAGAGACAGAGAGAGAGAGAGAATCCCAAGCAGGCTCCATGCTCAGTGCAGAGCCCAGGGCGGGGCTCAATCCCACAACCCTGAGATCATGACCTGAGCTGACATCAAGAGTCCAGTGCTCAACCGACTGAGCCACCCAGGCGCCCCTTTCTGTTATTTGTAACAACAGCTTTCTTGTGGTCTAATTCCTGTACCAGACCATTCACCTATTTAAAGTGTGTGATTCAGTGTGTTTAGTACATTCACAGGCAGGTGCCACCATGACCACAGTCAGTTTTGGGGCATTTTCATCACCTCACAAAGGAGACCCGGACGTGTGAGCCGTCTCCTCCCTGCTCTTACACACACATACACCAAAGAATGTTTATTTTGTCAAACGCTTTTTCTATGTCTCTTGAAATAATGACTTATTTTTGTTTCTTATTCTATTGTTAGGATGTATGGTTCCAATTACCTTTCAGATGTTAAACCATCTGCATTGCATTCTCGGGACAAGCACTACTTGATTTTGATATATAAGTCTTTATATATGTAACTGATTTCCGTTTTCTGATATTTTGATGGGTTTGTGTTCATAGTCGTGAGAGATACTGGTCTGTGCTTTTCTCTTCTGTGATTTTTTTTGTCCATTTTGGGTGTCAGGCTAACATCGGCCTCACAGAATGCCTTAGAAGTGTCCTTCCTTCTCATGTTTGGAAGAGGACTTGTGTAGGCTTGGTAGTAATTATGTAGACTGGGTAATAATTACTTTTCTTTTAAAAATAAACGTTTATTCATTTTCAAAAGAGAGAGCAGGGGAGAGGCAGAGCAAGAGAGGGACAGGGGAGCAGAAGCAGGCTCCAAGCTGACAGCAGTGAGCCCGATGCAGGGTCAAACTCATAAATCGTGAGGTCATGACCTGAGCTGAAGTCGGACACTCAGCCAAGTGAGCCACCCAGGTGCCCTGCTAATAATTACTTTTAAATGTGTGGTAGAACTCACCGGTGAAGCCATTGGGCCATCATCTTCTCTTTGTGGGTAGTTTTTGGGTTACAAATATAGTCTCTCCGTTTATCACAGGTCGATTTACATTGTTTCTTTTTGCATCAGTTTTGATGGCTTGGGTCCTTATAGGACAGTTGAGGGTTTTTTGTTTTTTGTTATTTGCTTTTATATTTTTTTTTTTACATCTCTCTTGTGGTCGGCCTTGGCCTTTACCTGTCTGTGGAGACAGGTGTCTCCCATCGGTGTGGGCCTCAGTTTGCCCATATGTGTTATGGATGAAATGACACAAAGGACAAGACACACACAAAAGACAGACACAGACACAACTCCGGCCAGAGGAACAATTCTACGCAAGCCCCTCTTGCGGTTTATTTTATACCCCGGTAACTGGATACAAACTGAAACCTACAAGATGCATTCCTTTACCAATTAAGGTCAAGTAGCCAAACACATTTCAAGGACGGGGGGAGCAAAGGGAGGAAGCGACCACAACATGTTTACTAAGAGGCCTGCTCACAATTCCAGCCTTCTCCTTACTTCTAAGGAGGGCATGTTCCCTCGTTTGCGAGCAGACCATTAAACTTGAATATTGTGTGCAGGCCTCCTGGCAGAGCATCCTGTTTGCAGGCATGCTTTGCCCAGGCAGGGAGCCCCGTGTGCAGGCACATCCCCGCGTCCCTAACCACGCTTTCTTGTGGTCACTGTCGGGCTCCCACACATATGTGTATTGAAGGAGTTGGATCACAGTCAGCACATCTCAAAGAGTTGTGGGTACATGGGGTTTGCAGCCTTTTTTCCCCCCTAGAATGTCTAGTGTTTCACAAAGCTAAAAGTAAAGCGAGGGAAACAGGCCGCAGCCTCATGTTTCTTGGCCATAACTGCAGTGACCTAGAGCCATGACCCTGGATCTTGACCTCATCAGTACGTGTTCCTTGATGCTGTTCCAAATGCCAGGGTCGTCCCCGAGGCTACAGCTGGCGAGAAGACAGCCTTGTGGAGGATGGACACTATACTGTGGTCTCCATCATGGCCGAATTATAAGCAGTAATACTGTACTAGGAGACATGAGCAGAAGTAGCAAAGAAGTCTTAGCTGTCTGGTCAGGGAGGACTTTCCTCAGGGGGGAAGCTTGAGCAGGGAGGGGCCTGAGGATGAGCAGGAGGCACCAGGTGAGGACAGGGTACAGGGGAAGAGCCCCAGACTGTTAGGGTGGGCTGTGTGGTCCACAGGCAGGCAGGTGGCAGCTGGCCTTGAAGAACGGAACAGAACTGTGGCTGGAGCTTGACAGCAGTGAGGCATCATGGTTTGCAGTGACATTAGAGCCATGGGCAAGGGCCAGCTCGTGCCACGTTCTTACAGGACGTGCTGATTGGACTCACTCTCTGGGCAGTCTTTGAAGGATTTAAAAAAAAATTTAATGCTTATTTATTTTTGAGAGAAAGAGCAATCAGGGGAGGGGCAGAGAGAGAGACACACACACAGAATGCAAAGCAGGCTCCAGGCTCCAAGCTGGCAGCAGAGAGCCTGATGTGGGGTTTGAACCCATGAACTGTGAGATCATGACCTGAGCTGAAGTCCGATGGTTAACCAACTGAGCAACCGGGTGCCCCATCCTTTGAAGGACTTTAACCTGGGTGTGATGTGATCATATTTGGCTGTCTCATTAGGCTCAGAAATCTGCTTTCTATTTCCCCCACTGGTTCTTGATATTGAAATTCTAGCTTGGCAAGCACTGAACCATTCACTGTAAACACCTCTCCCGCCCCCCCGACTATAACACCACAAACTGCAGGCAGCTAAGCCAGGGTCAGAGATGGGAAGCACCCCTCTGGACTCACCCCCAGCTCTGTGGCTTGCCCCCACCCGCCCAGCCCCATACCCCCTAGTTGAGATACATGCCTAAGCAGTAGAGCATATCACTGCAAGTGCGTGTGCAGCATGGGCGATTGACTGTGTGGTGCAGTTTGTTAGGGGAGAGATGCTTCTGAATGTGTGGTCCCTGGATGCAGATAGGGAAAGAAGGAGGTTTAAAATGGGGCGGGGGGGGGGGGTTTCTTTGCAGTGAAGACCAGAACACAGTCACCTGGGTATGTCCGTCCACTCAGAATGTCCACAAGGCCTCTACTTCAAACACAGCTGGCGCTGAGATGAATGTTGGGATGCACGAGACTCACAGAGCACTTAACTTGAGACTGTGGTGGCCTCTAGGGTTTCTTTGGAGGTTCTGAGATTCTGCAAGGTCAGATTTGGACTTCCGAGTGAGAGCTTTGTTTAGAAAGGAGCTGTGTCATGCATGACACTCCTCTGTCACCAGAGTTGCAGGGGCAGGTGGCTTGCCCGGGAGCCAGGAAATCCTGGATTGGAATCCCCCTTCTACCTCCAAATTGCTTTGTGCCCCATGGCCACGGAATGCCCTGCTTTGAGCTTCCATTTCCTCCTTCTCGTAAATTGTACCAAATTGAAGTAAATGCTCTCTGAGCTCCATCCCAGTTCTATCAGTTTACATTTTGAGCACTTCCCTTGGCTGGCAGTGGGGGTTCATAATGAGAGGTGGGCAGGGCAATCCTAGGGTTAGGATTTTCCTCGTCTGCTGCTTCTGAGCCCCAGTCCACCCATCTTCTGGAGATGGTGTCCTGTGGGCAATGGGCTGATGCCATGAGCAGCTAGGACTAAGCTCCACCCCAACCTTTCAGGTGTATCCTCTGCTCCCGGGCATGTCTACCCTCATGATCCATGACCTGTGCCTGACCTTCCCAGCCCCGGCAAAGGCCGACATTCACGTCTCAGACATCCAGGAGCTGTACGTCCGCGTGGTTGACAAGGTCAGTAGCCACTTCCTAAAAGGCCCCTTGTTGCTGATTTGCAGAAATGGGGAGAACAGTATTTCTGTGGGACTTACTTTCCTCATACCCTTTGCTTTTTCAATCCTGGTTTCTGAGTCCCTGTACACGCCCCCCCACCCACCCCCGTATAAGTTGCTTCAAGCTCATAGTGTTTTTTCACACTTTGTTGTTCAAGCAGTTTAGAGTGTTTCAAAAGCCAATAGTCTCTCACGGTGCCTCAAATGTTCCTTCTCTCTTATCTCCACCGGTAATTTGCGTATCAGACTTCTATTACTTCACTAAGCATTTCTGACTCTTTGTATCTTAAAGTTCTTACTGTATGTAGTATATGGTGCCAGATCTGAGCTATTCGGTCAGTGAGCACTTATTGACTTCCTACTATATGCCATTCCGGCTGTGTCTTATTGCTCTAACTAGACTCTTGGTTTTTTAAGAACGGAGAGTGTAATATATACATTTAAGTATCCCCAAAGCCCTTTGTATACAGTAAGCACTTAATCAATTTTCATCTGTTGATTGGCTGATTGTCTGCAGTTCAAACTAGGTCTGTGGGTTTGAGGTAGATGATACTCCTACAGAAAGCCTTAGGGGACAGTAGATGATGAAATTGGTCATTCAAAGGCTACCCTGCATTTCTGTCCCCCACAATGCAGGTGGAGATTGGAAAGACGGTCAAGGCATACGTCCGGGTGCTGGACTTTCACAAGAAGCCCTTCCTGGCCAAATACTTTGCCTTTATGGACCTGAAGCTCCGAGCAGCCTCCCAGATCATCACGTTGGTGTGAGTCCTCCCAGGGGTCAGACAGAGGCATCTCAGGGACAGGACTGGCAGGTCCCGGGGAGAAGTCCCAGCCCCTCCCTCTGTTCCAGGGTCCTCGACGAAGCCCCGGATAACTACACCGCCACGTTCCGTGTCCACGGTGTGGCCATTGGCCAGACCAGCCTCACCGCAACTGTGAGTGATAAAGCTGGACAGCGACTCAGCTCAGCCCCACAGCAGATTGAGGTAAAGCCGTTTCTCTTCCCACTGTGTGGGACCAGTCCAGCCCTTGCTGCATGAATGCGCTGAGTGGGAAGTGTGTCATGTTTGTGATGGGCTAGGAGTTACGGGGGTAGCCCAGGAGGCTGCTGTGGAGAAACCATGCTCAGTTCGATGCCCGGCGTTATCCTCCGATTAAAAAGGGAGCCATCACCAGCCCCAGGGATCTGGGGAGGCAGCTCCAGACGGAGGGACCTGAGTGACTTTTACCTCCCTCTGGGACAGAGCGGGGTAGGATGTGACTCAGAGAAGGGGAGCCGCTTGTCACACAGCCGGGAGTGGAAGAACACCCTTGAAACCCTTAAGTCCCAAAAAGGAGCTGTGGGCAGATTTAGGCTCGTGGGCAGTTTTAGGCTCCTGTGCAGAAATGCATCTCAACGGTCGGTCTGAATCTGCCCGTAGAGGCACCAGACTTCTGCCATGGGAGATCCCAGAGCAAGCAGGTCCCAAATGAGGGAGCTCTGAGGTGCCCACAGTCACCTCAGTATGTGCCTTGGGACTTGTCTTGTGGCATTAGGTTTTCACTGAAGCTTCCCAGTCCCCTGGGGCCGAGGCAGCCATGGCCAAATCCATAGGTCTGGTCCACACAGGGGTTGATGGGCTTTCTTTTAAACTGTTCTGGAGCCAGTGGTTGTGGTTTATGCCTCTAGATGGAAGGGCTCCTTTCTCCTGGTGAAGAAGAATCCATTTCTACCTATAAATACCTCACCCCTACGGAGACTAACCCTGATGCAGAAAGCAGCCCCTTGGCTGGCCGGCACATGCGTTCACTGCACAGGCGCTTCCTATGCTCCTGCCAGGCAGGGGTGCGAGGATGACATTGGGCTTTTATGCTGCAGAGACCAGGGCAGCCTTGTCCTTGACCCCCCTCCCCCCTCTTTTTTCATCTGAGAAGTTTTGAGGGCATCAAAGTAGAGCACTGTTCTCAGGCAATTTATCCGTAGAAATTGGAGATTCAGTGAAAGGGAAAATCTTGGAGGCACAGAATGTAAACTTTGATGTGCATCAGAATCCCCTGGAGGGCTTGTTAACACCCAGATTTCAGGACCTCCCTCCCTTCCCCAGCCCATTCTGATCCCACAGACTGGGGTAGGCTGGAGAATGTGTATTTCTAATGACTGCCCAGTGACACAGGTGCTGCTAGTAAGGGGACCATGCCATGAGAGCCACTGCGCTAAGCAGGGGTCCCATGTGAGTAAATGTCTTTATTTTCATGGCGTTTCACATCTGGTGGCATGAAGCCTCGTCGTAAACAACAAAACATGCCCCCGAAAAACACAGATCCTCAGGCCCACGGGTGGCTGAAGTCCCGGTGGGGGGTGGGAGGCTCAGGCTCCCCCAGAGCTAGTCAGGACACCAGGCCCTCACCAGTCCCCCCTCGCAGAGGAGGGATGTGCAGGCGCCGTGTATCCCTTTCCCTGTAAATGTTCAGGTGAATTCTGCCCAGCATAATGAGCTTGGAACATGACGGTCCCTTCTCTCTTGTGTCTCTACACGCAGGTCTTTCCCCCATTTAGGTTGATACCCAGGAAAGTGACGCTGATTATTGGGGCTATGATGCAGGTAGGAACCGAAGGCTGCATGCCCACCTGCCCCTGCCTGTGGCCCCTGCCTTGCTCTGGGCATGCCCGCCTCATGGGGAGTCAGAGGGCTAAGATGGGGAGCGCTGGGGCGTGGGCGCCCTTGCCTCTGAGGATGAGGCAGGGGCTCACGGGCACTGCTCTTTCTCCCCACCCCAGATCACCTCAGAGGGTGGCCCCCAGCCCCAGTCTAACATCCTCTTCTCCATCAGCAACGAGAGCGTTGCTGTGGTAAACGGTGCCGGGCTGGTGCGGGGGCTGGCCGTCGGCAATGGCACCGTGTCCGGGGTGGTGCAGGCCGTGGACGCAGAGACTGGCAAGCTTGTCATCGTGTCTCAGGTAATGAGCGTGGGCTCTGCTAGACGTGGGGTGCTTCTGAACCCTCCCTGGATGCGGGCCTCCTAGTGGTGGGGCGCAGGATTCTCTGCAAGAGCTGGGGCGCTTGGCAGCTGTTTACTGGGCTCTGGCTCTGCTTGTGAGGACTACCTCCCTCTGACGGTTCTGCCTCTGCCCTTGGAGCCCACAGCCCCTGCTGCCACCCACCCCACGACCAGTGCCAGCCTAGCCAACCTGGGTTCCCCAGGATGGCTCTTCTCCACACTGAGTCTCCCCAGCTGCTCCTTTCTTTTTTTTTTAATGTTTGTTTTTGAGAGAGAGAGAATACAGGTGGTAGAGGGGTAGTGGTACAGAGGGAGATAGGATCCACAGAGCCCAACATAGGATTCGATCTCACGAACTGTGAGATCATAACTGGAGCCGAAGTTGGATGCTCAACCGACTGAGCCGCCCAGGTGCCCCTCCCCAGCTGCTCCTTGAGGACCAGAGTCTGGTCTCCAACCCCATCCCTGCCCTGGGGACATTCCAGTATGTGATGGTCACAGCAGTCCCCTAGATCTCTCAGCACCCCTCCCCCTGGGCACCCTCCTTCCCAGAGCCTGACTTTGATGTGACATAGAGGTCATTGATTTACTCCGTTTTGCCGGAGTTTCAGTCTCTCTGCAAACAACCTGGTTAAACCACAAAGTCCTTCCGTCATGGAGTCGAGGCCCTGATTCTACGTATTGATTTGATAAAGACCAGCAAGCCTTGGAATGTGCAATCTGTCCTGTGGCATGTGCAGCATGATTCAGAGAGACGTCCTGGAGAGGAAGATGAAGGACCAAGGAGGCCTTGCCTTTTTTTTCCCCCCCTTCTAAATAAAGGATTAAGGCTTTCAGGAGGTAGCCTGTTTTTTCTCCTTTTGGGTGCCCAGGTGGCTGAAATGGCAGCTGGCTGGAACTTTGGCCAGAGGGGCTGACAGCCATGCATTTCCCTCCCAGCCACTTCTCTCTTGTTTTATAATTTTTTTTTTTTTTTTTTGAGAGAGAGAGAGTGTATGTGCAAGAACAGGAGGAGCAGAGAGAGAGGGAGAGAGAAAGAATCCCAAGCAGGCTCCCCACTGTCTGTGTGGAGTCCAATGTGGGGCTCGAACCCACCAACCGTGAGATCATGACTCGAAACCAACCAGGGGCCCCCACTTCTCTGTGTGGTCTGCCCTTGCTGGGCCACCCCTCTTTGTGTCTTCCATCTGTCAGTGTGGGAGAGGAACTGGGGGAGGGTGCTGGCAGCCCTGGGTAGATAGAGGGGCTTTGTCACCAGTCCCACCTGAAATCCATCTCCTCGAGCCCAGGCGGGCAGGAGTTCAGCCTGAGGCCCACGTTTCCACAGAGTGTACAGGATTCTGCTCAGAAGCTCCCAGTTCCACCTGGCTAAACCAGGTCATAGAATCAGCACCCATGGGCCAGGACTGGCAGAAAGAGAGTGGGCAGTGAAAAGGACAAAGGCAAGGAAGACAATGGAAGTTTATTGAATACCTACTCTATGCCAGGCATTATCCCAGATCACCAGACACAGGAAGTGGGCTCAGTATGACCAGATGCAAAATAGGCTTACTGGTTTTAGTGGCCTGGGTTCAATAAGAGTCACTAGCATTATAAAGAAGCCTAATAACTTTGATCTTGGACCAGATTAAGAGGAGTATAGACTTCAGAATGAAGGAGAGTATATAGTCTGCTGTAACCAGACTCTGTATCCTGCATCTGTTCCAGTACCCTGCTCACTGACAGAGAGAGACACGTTAGATTTGGGGTCAGGAGGATCTGGAATCCTGTCCTGTAGGGCCACTCAGCCTAGAGAACAGTCTCCGGTCACTGCTCCCTCATATCTGTGGTGCTGACCTGGAGCAACTTGGTCAGATAGGGCTGCGGGCTCAGGAGACCAGGCTGTGGGCCCCAAGGGAATGGGAGGAACAGTGGCCAGCTGCATGCGGGGTGAGCCACCCACAGAACCAGGCTGCCTGGGGAAGCGGGGCATGGTGCTAGACACTTGTGAGCACCTTCTAGCCACGCGGCTCCCAAGCCAGCCTTGGCAAGACCCTCCCTCCATGGGGGGGTCCCTTCATGAAACACCCGCCATCAGCTCACTGCCTCCACCCCAGCTGGCCTGAGCCCTAAAGCCCTTTCCCTAGGACCTCGTGGAGGTGGAAGTGCTGCTTCTCCAGGCGGTGAGGATCCGCGCCCCTATCACTCGGATGCGGACGGGAACCCAGGTGAGGCCAGGGCCCCTCCAGCCCCTGCTGCCAGTGCTTGCCAGCTGAGCAGGCTGAGCAGCCTCTTGGCGGGTCTCAGGCTCTGAGCTCTGGTTCAGGATGAGCTTGGGTCGGGGGAGTCACTGCTAGGTCGTTGGTTCCTCTCCTGCTCAACCCCTGCTGTCTCTGAGGTCAGACTGGGCTTCAGGAAGGAGCCCTGCCCGCATTTCCTGCTCCGGGCCCCACGGGCACTCCGTGTTTTCTCGATCCCCATGCAAAGCCCTCGGCATAGCATTTATCCCTCCATTTCTGTGTTAGCACAATTGTTGAGTGATGCCTGTGTCCCCTTTCCCCCGAGTCTGTCACTTTCCCGCCCCTGGGATAGCACCTGGCGGGAACAGGAGCTAACATTAATGTTCGTATAGCGGGTACTCGGGCTTTCTGTGAAGTGACTCATTTGACATTCGTTAATATGCTGTGAGGTAGCTCCCGGTGTCGTACTCTATGAATACGTAGGAAGCTTACAGCCTCCGCCCAGGGTCACACGGCTTGTAAGTGCCAGAACTGGAAGTCGACCCAGGCGGCCTGGCCTGGAGTCCGTGATCCTGCCTCCACGTGTTTCCCTTAGTGGGCACTCAGGAGGTGCGGGGTGAGGGAGCCCGTGAACCCCACCTGCTCCTGCTGCACGTGAGCAGGAACCCCCTGCTAGATTGAGAAAGAGGTTAGGGAAGAACGGGGCACCCATTGCACAAAGGAGGCGGGAAGGCACCCGGGCCCTTGGAGGTGCCCCAGAGCTTGCGGGGGGCAGTCTTGGAGGCAGGACTCTGGTGGTCACGGCGTGGCTTCTCTCCGGCAGATGCCTGTTTACATCACTGGGATCACCAGCAACCAGAACCCTTTCTCCTTTGGCAATGCCGTACCGGGCCTCACATTCCACTGGTCTGTCACCAAACGGGACATCCTGGACATCCAGGGGCGGCACCACGAGGTACCCACCCACCCAGAGCCCCCTCCCCCAGAGTGCGCCGGCAGGGAGGGTTCTCGTATTTCTGCACACAAGGTCTACACCCTCCCTCCCGGGCTGGTCCCAGCCCTGTTCTGCCCTCTGTCCAGGCTTGTCAGGATACCTTCTCCCAAATGTTGCCACCACACTGTTCCCCACACCCCCACCAGTGTCCTGCTTCTGTTCCCAGGCCTCTCATGACCAGGAAAATGGGCTCCTAGCTCTACCTCCGCCCAGTTTGGGACTGCCCTCAGCCCTTTCCACTTTAAGCACGTTCTTGCTAATGCGAGTGGCTTCATAGGTAACCCGCTTCAGAAGACAGCCTTGTGGAAAGTTCCAGAACATCACAGACGCTTGATCAGGGCCCCTAGTCTGTATTCTGACCTCCTTTCTGAGGTGATGCCTGGCAGCCCTGGGGGCTTTTTCCAGATTTACCCCAGGGGGCAAACTCCCCTCCACTTTGCCCTTCTTAGAGGGACCCTGACCTCTGCTCAGCCCTCATGGCTGGCTGAGTAGCTACCAGCCCCCTCTTTGTGCTGACGGCCCATACATGGGAAGGGACATGCCCATTTGCCCAGGGAGCCAGTGGGGAAATGGAACAATGGGACAGGTTTCCAGCTCTGGTGACTCTAGTCTCCCATTCCTGGGTCCTACAGGACTCAAGCGTGGGGTGGTTTTAAAGATTCTTCTAGCCTTATCTATGCACCATGGGGAAGGTCCTGTCCCCAGTGCCAGGGAGCTTCCTATGACTGTTCCCATGGCACAGACATCCCATAATAGAGGGGCTCTTCGGGGAAACTCTGCCAAGTCTAGCAAATACCTCTTGCCTCACCACCCACTCCACACCCTCAAGGCTCTGAGGACCCTGCTCACCGGGGTAGACCCAACATGCACCCACGAGCCTTGTGACACTATTCCCACACTCATGTGGGGTAACAGCCACCCCACCAGAGCAGGGAGGCGACAGCCTTTGAGAGCAGACAGGCGGCCCTCAGGGGACTGGAGCCCCCTTCCCTCGCTGAGAATGTGTTTGGGGTCTTTGTCAGGCTTCTCTCCGGCTCCCGTCACAGTACAACTTTGCCATGAACGTGCACGGCCGGGTGAAAGGCCGGACCGGGCTGAGGGTAGTGGTCAAGGCTATGGACCCTGCCGCCGGACAGCTGCACGGCCTCACCAAGGAGCTCACTGATGAGATCCAAATCCAGGTAAAGGGCAGGTGGGCAGAAGCCACTGTTAAGGGGAAGTACATGCTAATCCAGTGGCCTCTCCCCCTGGGGGCCATTGGGGCACACAGCGTCTCTTCAGCCACCCCACACCTGATGGGTTCTCAGACTTCAGGGAGCCCAGAGATGGGGCTACCTGAGAGCATAAGATGGGGACGATTGGCTGGCAAGAGGGAATGGCATGAACAAAGGCCTGGAGATCCGAAATAGCTTGATGTACTCCCCATATAGCAGATTATTCTGAGCATGGAGTCTGAGGCACCTTCGTGTGAGGAAGAAGCTGGAAGATCGTCTGGGGCATTAATTGAATTGTCAGTTTCGCCAACACTCACAGGCCATGTAACAGAGGCCAACCTGCCTTTCCCCAGTTTTCAGTGTTGCCTCACCTGTGAGGTGCCCCAAGAAGCCTATGGGGCAGCAGCTCTGGGCCCTGCTGCCTGCTGATGAGCCTGAGGCCCTGGGGGTGGGGTCAGGGTGTCCCCTCCAGGTTGCAGTGAGTGGGTGGTGGGTCCTGAAAGGCCTGGAGGGCCATGCGGTATGTACAGCCTGGAGATGGTGTGACCCATCGATTCATATACGGAAACAGAGCCTCGGAGAGGGAGGGGGCCTGCTCCAAAATCCCAGAGGTGCAGCACTGAGTCAGGACTGGAAGCCCAGCAGTTCTTCTCCTGCCCAGGCCTCAGTGCCTGCGTCTCTCTCTCCGATCTGCCCTCCTCCCTCTCCTGTCCATCCGGGCCCCTCGGTATAACTAGAGAGGTGACAAGTTGCTTCTAAAGAGCATTTTTAGGTTCAGGGACCCCATTCTGCTGATCTGGGACCCAGTAACCTCTGAGACACCTTAAATTGCAAAGAAAAATTGGGGGTACTTGGATGGCTCAGTTGGCTAAGCGTCAAACTTCAGCTCAGGTCAGGATCTCGTGGTTCATGGGTTCGAGTCCCATGTCAGGCTCTGTGCTGACAGCTCAGAGCCTAGAGCCTGCTTCAGATTCTGTGTCTCCCTCTCTCTCTGCCTCTCCTCCACTCACACTCTGTTTCTCTCTCAAAAATAAATGTTAAAAAATGTTGTAAGTAAAAATTGGAAGCAGCCCCTGAATGAGAGAAAAGAAACATATTCAGGTTCCCTCTTGAAGAAGAAATAAACTATTTTCTAACCCAGGTGCCTATCTAGTCAGGGGTAAAGATTTTCAAAGAAAGAAACCCTCATTTACCACCCCCCTCACCTTGGCCTTCATATGTGTGTGTACACACACACACACACACACACACAGACACACACACACTTGCACGTCTGCATACACAGACATAAACACACCCAGACACGTAACATATACGTGCAGAGACACAGACACACGTGTATACACAAATACACAGACATGCACAGATACACGTTCTTCCCAGTTAAAATGAAATCATGTCTGGCACCTTCTCATTGGATCAAAGAGCTTTTCAGCCTTCAAATTCTGTGACCCCACATGAGTGACTGAGCATCTTTGTGCCTCAATTTTCCTAGCTGATAGCATTTGGAGGTTTGAGTATGTCAGAGACTTAGAGATGCTGGATCCAGCCCCACAGGTGTATTTGATTTGGCTCATTCAGTGCTCTGAAGCCATTTTCTTTTGTTGCCAACATTTAAAAATAGGAAGATGTATAAAAATCCAATAGGCAGCTTGTCCTGAAGATACACAGCATTTTACCACACGCCCAAATCAGCAGGAGACGTCAGGCCCCTCCCTTGGCTCCACCACTCCCCCCAGTCTCCGGATGGTGAGGCCACATGTCAGTGCCATTGACCCTGGCGCTTGCATTATTGCTTTCCTTACCGTTGAGTTAACAGGAAAATAAGATCTCTCCCGCACCTTGATTTTCCTCTAAAGAGGGACAACAGGGGTGCCTGGGAGGCTCAGTCAGGTAGGCATCTGACTTCAGCTCAGGTCATGATCTCACGGTTTGTGAGTTTGAGCCCCACATTGGGCTCTGTGCTGCCAGCTCAGAGCCTGGAGCTGCTTCAGATTCTGTGTCTCCCTCTCTCTATAGCTCTGTCCTGCTCATGCTCTGTCTCTCTCTGAAAAATAAATAAACAAAATAAATAAGTAAAGAAGAACAACAAAAAATATGCATTGAAGACAAATAGGAAGGAGGAGGAGACGTATCTGTGTGCATACTTCCTGTGCTGCATGCGTCTGCTTCAAAATCACTTGCCTACTGGAAAGACTCACCTGACCCCAGAACCCCATCTAGCCCCCAGAGGCCATGTATGATTCACCTTTCCGGAAGTGCCGCCACTCACATCGCTGTTCGAACCCCACAGCTCTGTGAGACAGACACGGCAAGGATTATTAGTTTCAGACCCATTTTACAGATGAAGAAATCCAGGCTCACATATATGATCAGAACACAGCAATGCTGGGAGGGAGGGAGTTTTCTTGGAAAACTGAGCCCTTAGGGTCCAGCCAGTCTCATCAGATCAGAAGCCAGTGGGGAGCTCAGAGATGTGCTCAGTGTCCTGGCCCGGATGCCAAGGGAAGTCCTCCCAAGGGTTCCTAGAGAAGGGGTGGTGGGCAATCAGAGGGCATGTAGGGAGAGGTCTAGAGTTCCTGTAAGTGCTGCCACCGTGGGCTGGGGAGCCGTTGAGAGCCTCGGGGCTCCTGGGAAGTGATGGTCAGATCTACTCGGACCCTACCAGGTTTATCATCTGCTGCCCTGGTTTGCTGATGCGCCCGCACCGTGCAGATCCTATGGGAGTGTGGCAGGAGGGAGCCAGATGGGGGTTAGTCTGAGATGGTCGCAGTGAGGAGCAGCTGAGCAAGACCCTGGGTCCTGGAGTTCTGCACGCTGCCTTCCGTGCCCACAGAGCTGTCCCCACCACCAGGACTTCAGGGAGGGGCTCCTGCTCCCTGGCTCCATGAAGTAGATGCCGTCAGGGCGCACGAACGTGAGCCCTCCTGCTTGCTCTCGTCACACGCTCGGCCTCTCTTAAAAGTCAGCCCTCCCTGTCCCATCACCAGCTGCCTGACAGGTGCTGGCAACAGCGACCCTCCTCGTGCCTCAGCCCCATGGGTCTCCCTGCCGGGAGGGGAGGGGAGCAAGTTACCCGGCTGTGGCTCCCGTAGCATGACAGGAAACAGAACTCACCCTCCGTTCCAGGTATTTGAAAAGCTGCTGCTGCTGAGCCCTGAAATAGAAGCAGAACAAATATTAATGTCACCCAACTCGTTTATAAAGCTTCAGACAAACAGGTACGTGACTCAGCACTTGTGTGCAGCCAGGCTGAGAAGCTGCGCTCACCATCCGAGGGCTCATTTGTCAAAGCTGTCAGGAACCGTGGGTGTTTCAAGCCAACTGCATCTTTCTGGGCTTGAAGTGGGTGAGGCTTCCGCACTCCCCTCCCCTCTGCCACAGATGTCTTCTGCTGGTCCACTTGTTTCTGAGGGTCCAGCTTTTCTCCCCCGTTGCCTTGAAAGCTTTTAATGTCCCCTGCTCAAGTCTGCTGCTTCAAGCCTGGGGCTTCAGAGGGCAAGAAGTGCTCCCTGGAAGAGTTAAATTGTCAAATGTCCCTTTATCTTTGAGGCTTACTGTGCAATGTGAGTAGTTCCTGAAACAGCAGCATGGGCACTGCCTGGGAGCAGGTTAAAATGCAGACCCTGAGCCCCATCCCAGACCTGCATGTAACCAAACCCCAACTCGACAGGGATGCCCGTCAGTGTCTGCAAGGCACAGGTTTAAAGCACGTGTGCAAATGTTATTCCCACCTTGCATTCAAACGGGGTGCCTTTGGTGGCAAGGACTTGCATGTGACCTGCAGCTGCTCAGTGGGGGAGGGGCTGTAAGCACCATAGGAGTGCTGGCATGTTCCATGAAACGCGCGCATGTGGTGGTCCTTCATCCATGAGTATCTCAAAGCCAGGCTGTATGCTAGGCTTTTGAAACAGTTGTGTGACGTACTGGTGTGGAAGCGAGAAGTATGGCATGAGAAGGGGACAGCAGACAGGTATAATGGTTAAGCCAAAGCCCAAAGAAGGGCCTTGGGGATAGAGATAGAGATGCTCGTGCTGGGTCTTGAGGAGTGAATAGGAGTTCTGCAGGTGCCCAGGAAGGGGTTAGTGGAGGAACGTTGAGATAGAGGCAATAACGTTTACCTCAGTGTCATCTGAGGAGGGTCTGTCAGTCTGCACGCAGAGAGCAAGGGGAGGGGGGCAAGCCCTGGGGGCTGAACACCTTTACTTCCTGTTGCTTCTTTGTTTTGTAATAAGCATGAAACAACGTGGGATGTGTCTTCCACCCAGCACAGATAGTCCGTAGCTTAACAAACCACTCTCTGAGCAAGCAGCCCATTTTCATCCTTGGAAACAGGACAGGGCAACACTATTGCTTCCCTTTCACAGTCAGGGAAACTGAGGCCAAGAGAGGCGGCACGTAGCTGCTTGCCAGGCATTGGGACTGCCCTCAGGTTCTGCCCAACTCAGAACCCTTTTATCTCTCCACTGTGCCTGGCCACCTTGTGTCAGTAAATGGGAAGGCTTGCCCCAGAAACGATCGATCGTGCACAGCGAATGTGCCCTGAGGCTGATGAGAGGAGCTCGCCCTCAGTCCCTTCCCCCAGAAGCAGCACTCTCCTTGGAACCATCAGTTTTCCAAATTAAGTTTCCCGTCTAGTCGTGCTGCGCACCCGGGTCCTAATGCACAGTGGGGCTAAGATCAGGCCTTTTCTTTCTCGCAGGAGCCATCACAGAACCCAGATGGCTGTATCTCAGGGCAGGGGTGCCGGGCCCCTTGCTGCAACCCACTCCCAGTGCTGTGCTCTGAAAATCCGAGTCTGTTTGTTTTCCAAAGGGATGGAGCGGCCTCTCTTAGCTACCGCGTCCTGGACGGGCCGGAGAAGGTTCCTGTCGTGAACGTTGATGAGAAAGGCTTCCTGACTTCAGGGTCTGTCATTGGGATGTCAACCGTCGAAGTGACCGCCCAAGAGCCTTTTGGGGCCAACCAGACCATCCTGTTTGCTGTAAAGGTAGCATCATGTTTTCCTCCTTTTTGGAGTAATAAAAGCAGTATATTGAGATAAAGAACTCCCCCTCGCAGGTATAAAATCCATTCACCTCCAAGCTAAGAAATTATGGGTAAGAATTTATTGAAAATAACTTGGGGGCAGAGGTCCTAGATGGAAAGTTATAGAATCTTCTAGATGTCAGAGCTGGAGATGGTTGGAGATTATGGATCGCAGTGGCCTCATTTCATAGATGGGGAAACTGAGGCCCAGCGAGGCCCGTGATTTGCTGGGACTGGCACCCTGGTGTCCTGAGTGGGCAGCTGGTACCTGGAACATGGTAGGTATCTGTGTGCATTGACTGCATGTGCTGACACCCAGCACAGAGATGGTTGCATTACACAGGTGGCAGCATGTGTGATTCAGTGACCTGTTTTACAGGCAAGGACCCTGGGACTCATCATTAAGGTGACTCGCTCAGCAAGTCACTCCCAGTGGAGGAGAGTCAGGGTCTGGGCCCGAGCCCTAAGCCTGGTCAGCCGGGTTGTGTCCTCTGGTCACGTCACGGCACGTCCCATGTCCCTCTCCCATCCAGTGCTCCGTGGTGGTGGGGGCTTTGTCCTCTGGTGTCCTTGGGTTGGGTCCCCAAATTTCCCTCCACTATCTCATCATAGCCACTTTCTGAATCCTGGGTGACAGACAGGATCTGTGACTTCAAGTTCAAGATTTTGCTGGGGTCACAGATCTATTTCCTTAATTAATGTCTCCTTGTTTCCATAATTACTGCCTGGCAGGGAACCTGCACCCTAGGTTTTGAGTGAGTGAAAGCAACTTGCTGCTCATCCTACTTCAGCAAACATGTGCCAAGCACCAGCTGTGTTCCGGTCACTGCACTGCCGACCTTTATCCAAGAAACAGGGTCTTCTGAGCGAGGGCTACCTTTCTGGCCAGAATAGATTCTCCGTGGGGTTGGGGACCCAGGGCTGCTCTCTCTGGAGCTCGGGTTTCTGGGCTCCGTAATCCCTTTCCCTGGAGCATGTGCCAGCACACGGTGGCTTCTGGCTGATGTTCCACAGTCCAAACTGGCATGACTTCCACTTTAAACACCTGAGAGCCAGGTTTTAGAAGGAAAACTGAACACTGAAAACCCAGGGGATATTTTTGCAAATGTGAATAATGATCTAATTTTTCTAAGTGAGCAGTTTTGATTCTTGTAGATTGGGGGGGTTTGTTTTTAGTAAGTCCAGCCTGCTGTGTGGGAAAGTGGGGTTCTCGTCACTAGGTTGGGACTCTCGGGGGACAAGACCTTTTCTCTTTCCGTGATCCCTGAGTCGATCCAGCCCCTGGTCCCTCCTGAGGCAGCCCCCCCACCGGGAGCAGGTGAGGCTGGTCTTCAGGGCAGTCACTCCCACACCCGCTTGCTGTCCTCAGGTGTCTCCTGTGTCTTACCTGAGGCTCTCCATGAGCCCCGCCCTGCACACCCAGAACAAGGAGGCTCTGGCAGCCCTGCCTCTGGGAATGACCGTGACCTTCACCGTCCACTTCCACGACAACTCCGGAGACATCTTCCATGCTCACAATTCCATCCTCAGCTTTGCAACTAACAGGTGAGGTGTGGGTGAGGCTCATTTCCCTCGTGCAGATGCAGGCCAGGTGTACCTGGATTTCATGTATGGGGGGTGGCTGAGTGGTAACACGGAGAGTCTAGTGCCCCTGGAAGGAGAGCTTTACTGCCTTGTGGTGGGAAGCTGTTGGTGATGTCCCCTGGCGGCCGGAGGCGAGGTGTTGGGGTTTGTGATAAACCCTTGTGTACCCATGAAAGCCGGACCGCAGGGGAGATGTAAGCAACCTGCCCATTGCGCTAGCCCTGTGATGGGTGGATGCCAGTCGTTGATCAGAGTTTATAGAAGTCGGTCAGAGCAGGGTGCACACCTTCCAGTGCTCTGGTGCTGGTGAGGAAGGAGTGTGACATTCACTGCATCTGTGGTGTACAGGCCTTTCCACGTGACATCCCGCTGACTCCTCCCTATAGCCTGTTTGAGAGAGAGACAGAGTGTGAGTGAGGGAGGAGCAGAGAGAGAGGGAGACACAGAATCTGAAGCAGGCTCCAGGCTCCGAGCTGTCAGCATAGAGCCCGACGCAGGGCTCCAACCCAGGAGCTGTGAGATCACGACCTGAGCCGAAGTGGGACGCTTAACCCACCAAGTCATCCAGGTGCCCCACCATCAACCTGTTTTACCAAGACCTCCAGGCGATTCTAAAGGTTGAGAACTACTGGCCCAGGGGCAGGCAGAGCAGCTCAGAGGAGAAGAGAGAAGCAGCTGGCCTAGGAGGAAGGATAGCTTATCCTCCTAAAGGAACCCTTTAGGCTTCCAGGGTGTCTGGGGAGCAGAAGGCTGTATCCAGGTGTGGGTGACCATTGCAACTTGGCCTCAGAGGCCTGCTCAACACACCCGGGCCGGGCATAGCGGGGCATAGCCTGGTGGAGGAACCGAGGTTAGGAGTCAGACGTGGTTCAAGCCCCAGCTCTGGCCTTTGTGGGGCCTTGCCAAACAAGGCAGCTCACCTCTCCAGGCCTCTCTTTCTGTACCTGTCATGTGGGGAACACACCTAGTCCTCAGGGCCAGCAGCTTCTCTGTCATGGAGAAGGCCTTTGGCACACTGTGGAGCTCCGTGCACAGCGTATGGGCCCTCCGTGAGTCTGGGGCCTAGGCCACCCTGGAGGACACGGAGCCAGCTCCTCTCAGCCCCTCAGCTCCCCCACAGAGGTCCCGCCGGCCCTGTTAGTGGTGGGAGCCTCTCTCCTGTAGCCCCCGAGAGCTCCAGAGAGAGAAGGCGTGGTGGAGGAGCATGATAAAGCCAGAGGCCCTACCCGTCAGGCCTGCCAGTCTGGGCCTTTCCACCAGAGCGACCTTGGCTGCTGTTGACCGAGCACTCGCTGTGTGCCAGGTGCCAGGCTTGGTGCTTTATAGCCACTGACCTGGTTTAGTGCTTGCATCAAGCCTGGACGTCGGTACACATTAACCCCATTTTACTGATGAGGAAGTTGGTAGAGGCCGTGCCTCCCAAGAATGTCCTTGTTCCCTGTTGGGAAAGACAAGCAAGCATCTTGTAGCTCACCTTGCCCTCCGCTTTCCCTGCTGGGACGTGGGGGACGTGCTGTGGGCCATACCCCCCCCCCCGGGGGGGAGGAGATGAGGCCAGGTTTGTGCTGCTGCAGTGGCCCGAGCTCTGCACCAGGTGCTCGGTAACCTTGAACCAGAGGGATGCCTGGGGCCACCGTCCACAGAAAGCTTGGCCCAGCAGAGGCCTCGACTACATTTCTCCCTCCATAGCTGGGGGTTCTTTCCTGAGACTGAGAGCCCACTCCCCTTCTTGTGCCTAGAGACGAGTTTGTGCAGATCGGGAAGGGCATTGCCAACAACACCTGTGTCATCCGCACTGTCAGCGTGGGCCTGACGCTGCTCAGCGTGCGGGACACGGAGCACGTGGGCCTGTCCGACTTCGTCCCGTTGCCTGTCCTACAGGCCATCTCCCCGGAGCTGTCTGGAGCGGTGGTGGTGGGTGACGTCCTCTGTCTGGCCACAGTTCTGGTGGGCCTGGAAGGTGAGAGAGAGAGAGAGAAAGATACTGGCTGAGGTTGGGGTTGGGGGAGCATACTTTTGAATCAGGGGCAGCCCTAAAGATGGGAGGGGCCCCCTGTTGTAAGACAAGCAGGGCTTGTATGACATTCAAGAGCAGGGGGCAGGAAATGGTGGTCCAAACCCAGCATGCTGCCTCTTTTTGCAAATACGTGTTGGGAACTCTGCCCACCCTCATTTACATGTTGTTAGAGGCCATTGTTCCCCTACAACTTCCCAGTTCGAGTGGTGGCATCAGAGACCTCTGGGTCTGCATGGCCCAACAGACATGCCACCCCGCCCTTTATGGAGAAAACTCGCCAACCCGTGCACTAGTATAGCGCAGTCTATATGGAAGTTTCTAGCACTGTGGAAGCATCCCGTATTGAGGCTATCTAACACAAGGGGCACTGACCATCCACCCCGGGAATGTGGCTAATGCAGCTGAGGAGGAACGTTGTTTAATTTTAAGTCATCTGGCGGCTGGTGGATACCACGTGCCTGTACAGCCTGCATCTAGAAGGAAATGAAAGCGCAGAACAGCTATCTGCCATTCAGTGATCTCCGGGTTTCAGCCATTCCTGTACCACCTGTATGTCCATGACCTACGTTGCTCACTTTTTTTTTTTTCAAATTGACTCCCTATTTTTTACCTAATTAAATCCATTAAAAAATTTTTTTTAATGTTTTATTTCTGAGAGAGAAAGAGAGACAGCATGAACAAGGGAGGGTCAGAGGGAGAGAGAGAGATACAGTATCTGAAGCAGGCTTCAGGCTCTGAACTAGCTGTCAGCACAGAGCCCGATGCAGGGCTCGAACCCACGAACTGTGAGATCATGACATGCGCCAAAGTTGGACGCTTAACTGACTGAGCCACCCAGGCGCCCCTTTTTTAAAAAAATTTTTTTATGTTTTATTTAATTAAATTCATTTTAAAAGTACGTTCAACGCTGCCCCTAAAGAAAAGCAAGTATAATTTGCCAGAAATAGGATGTGGTTGTTGAGTTACCTTGTTGTACCTGTTACATAATGTGATTAGCTTTTAAGTAAGAAACGCTGTCTAGCGCCAGCTGGTGAGCTGACACTTGCTTTGTTTGCTTAAAAGGGATTGATAAACATCTGGGGGTGGGCAGGGGTGGTGCTGTGGGGAGGGCCAGCAACCAGGCCAGCCCAGGACAAGGGAACGATGAAGGGACTGAAGACAGCAGGCGCTGGAGTGAAAGCAGGGCTGGAGGCTCACTCTCGGCAGGGTCATAGCCGCTCAGAGAGCAGGTGCACTCCAGGTGGCCACAGCCAGGGGCCGGGGCCAGAGGGAGTGGGCCAGAGCCAGGGTGCAGAGGCAAGTGGCGTGGCTTCTACTCTGAGTGTGATTCGGGGCTTCCCTGGCAGCATGTGGAGAACAGGACCGGGGTCACCCAGAGACTAGCACGGTCACCCAGGTGACGGGTCGGGGCGGGCATGGCAGGTGAGGAACGGAGGAGTGACAGCCCCAGCTTTCTCTCCCAGGCCTGTCCGGAACCTGGAGCTCCTCAGCCGACAGCACCCTCCACATCGACCCCAGGACGGGCGTGGCTGTGGCCCAAGAGGCAGGAACTGTGACGGTTTACTACGAGGTTGCTGGGCACCTGAGGACCTACAAGGAGGTGGGGCCTTGGGGCATGTGTGATGCAGCCCTTAGCTTTCTATCCTGAATGGCTCCCTTGCCTTTAGAAAGGAGAGGCACTAGCACCCTGCTTGGCAGTCAGGGTTTGGAGTCCTGAGTCAGAGGTCTGCTTCCCACTTCCTCTGGGATCAGACAGGGGCCCTTTTCTTCCCAGACCCCTGCCTCCCCACGTTTAAAATGGTGTCATGACCGGGACCAACCTCCTGGGGCCTCCCCCAGCGCCCATGCACACCAGGGGAAGGGGCAGGAATGTCCCCTGTGGGTGCTTCCCCGGGAGTCTCAGCGTGGGCAGGCCGGCGTGGCCATTTGGCATCTCCCGCAAAGTTATACTTCCCTGGCAGGTCACCTTTTGAGTCTCTCTGGAGGCGAACAAAACCGTTGCCTCTTTTATTTATCTCCAGCCAAGAATGAATCAATGAGCAGTGTCTGGCCACGTTCCAAATGTGTCTCATTTTAGAGCCAGCGTGCACGTGATCGAATCTGTTTAACCTAATGGCTTGCATATTTGGTGCCAAGGCTCTGCAGTGGGGGAACCGGTTGCAGATAGAGGCACCTTGTGACTAATAAAGCTGTACTCTCCCAGGAGGAGCCACAGAGAGTAGGTAGGGGTGAGTGGGAGGGGGGCTGGAGGAGAGCGCCTGGCGAAGGCAAAGGTGTGCAGGGCTCAAGAGCATAGGCAGTCAAGGGGAAGTGGAGGCAAGCATTGCAATCAGATCGTGGGATACACTTTGGGTTCTGGGTAGTTCCTGGTTAAGCATGTGAGCTTTGGGGCCAGGCTGCCTGGGTTCAAATCCCAGCCAGGCCTCTGAGAGGCTTTGTGGCATTGGGCAAGTTATTTCACCTCTCTGTGCCTTGGTTTTTCTGTCTGTAAAATGGAGATAAGAGGACTGTGAGGATTAAAAGAGTTATCTATGTGAAGCACTTAGAATGGTACTCAGCACCTAGCACATGTTCAGTAGGTATTAGCTGCACCTGTTACTATTTTGGAGTGAAGAGGCAGAAGCTTATGCCAGACCCAGTAGGGATTTACCAGGGTTTTTTGTTTTTAAAGTAGAATGATGGAGATCAGTGGCAATATTTGGAATGAGTACCCAGTGGCTGGTGGAGTCTAGGGAAAGATGATGAGTGGATTGAAGTGTGGCTGGCTTGAGGCGTTGGCAGCAGGTGTTTCCAGAGCTCCAAGGCAGAAACCTGGAGACGGGGTGGGAGTCCACAGCACAGAAATGGTTCTCAAAGACCTGAGAGTCTTTGGGGACATGCAGAACATACCAGAGCCAGAGGGGAGTGGAGCGAGACCTTGGGCCCCCTCTGCCAGGTGTGGAGGACAAGGCAGAGGAAGCAGGGAGAAGATGGC
Organism: Hyaena hyaena; assembly: GCF_003009895.1. Lineage (NCBI taxonomy): Eukaryota > Metazoa > Chordata > Mammalia > Carnivora > Hyaenidae > Hyaena > Hyaena hyaena. The sequence continues at coordinate 21,567 of NW_024082354.1, read as the reverse complement.
AGGAGTCAGGGGTACAGGAGAAGGTGAGAAGACCAGGGCCAGGATGTGGGACCCACACGTGAGTCTGGGGTGATGGGGCCAGCCTGCACTCCTGCAACAGCCATGGGCCTGGGAGCTACGTGGGCTTTGGGTAGGAGTGAGACCCCATCCCTCCCCTTCAGGAGATCATGTTCTGGTAGAAATCAGACCTGGGGGAGCCTGGAAGTGCTCAGTGCCTGCCTGGAGGTGGACGAACAGCCTTCCACTTGGAGGGGGCCTGCACAGGCCGATGAGGGTCAGGTTCTGCGGGCATGTGGGGAAGTTGTGCGCCAAGAAAGGCACAGAACTGGGGCATTTGGGTGCAGCCTGGACCAAGGGGCTGAGCAGAGGGCAAATCTGGGAAGACTTGAGTCTGCAGGGGCCTTCAGTTCCCAGGCTATGTGAGTTGCATTTTGGTCAGGTGGATTTATCTGAAATAAATGACAGTAAAGTAAAACGGCTTCTCCTCTCATTGCTGAAAGGAGCCAGAACCCACAGTGTGTCAGGAGCCGGAACCCACAGCCCACCCCACAATGAACGCATTCAGACCTTCTGTTAGGACAAGCAGCCTGTTCAGAGGGAGAGGGGACAAGGCTGCGGGGTCTGACCAGCCTGGGGTATAACCCTAGCTAGCTCTGCCACATCTGGCCATGGCTACAAAAAAGACATTGGGCCTCAGTTTTGTCCCCTGTGCAATGGGCAGTTCCTACATCACAGGCAATAGGGTGAGGTCACAGGGATGCCCCTAGCTGAGCCCACACGTGGTCGGTGCTCAGTACAGACACCTTGGCTCTCTCCTCAGATAGTTATCAGTGTCCCTCAAAGGATCGTGGCCCGTTCCGTCCATTCAGGCCAGACCAGCTTCCAGGAAGCCTCCAAAGTGACCATCACCGTGGGAGACAGAGGGTCTAACCTGAGAGGTAAAGAGTGTGGGGCTTTCTTGGTCTGGGGAGGGGCCCCCCAGGGTCAGGGAGCAGAGAGGAGGCTCCTTGTGGCCCTCCTCAAACTCACACCAAAGGCAGAGAGAGCATTTAACCCCCACAGGCCTGTTCCTTCCAGCTTTTTAGAAATCTGCATCTTTTTTCTAAAAGACCCCAGCACCCAGAAACTGCCTGTGTCTGAGCTGGAAATGGCACCTCAGCCCCAGCACACTCGAGGAAAGAACGCCCCAGTTTACTGCCAGCAATCCCAAAAAGTAATGACTTAGCAGGCCTTGCTGCCTATGTTGACTCTTATCTTTTCCAAGTCATGCATAGAACATTCGACCCTGTCCCCTGCCCGAGGCAGCCCTGGACAGCAGCTGCCAGAAATAAACACATTAATAGGGGCTGGGTTTGTTTTTTGTCGTGTGTGTGTGTTTTTTTTTTAAACCACGTACCCGGTAGAATTAAATACCGCTTTTCTCCTTCTGATTGATGAGATGACTTTACCCCATCACTGCAACCTCTCTGTTCCTGCTTCAGGGCACAGGGCCAATGCTGCGCAGTTGCCAAGATGACACAGTGTATTAGTGGGGGACGGTTGGCCTCCTGATGCCCAGAACTAAATTGCCCATTCTCCCCCTGCTGACAGGAACAGACGATGTGCATTAGTGGGCCCGACCCCTCTGCCATGCTGCTGGGTGCACGCTCTAGCCCACATGCAGAGATTCTGATCTGAAATTGCCCACGATTCAGAATGACCTTCCTCCATAGAATTGTCCTCAGCTTTTCTAAACTGTGGCACGATCACAAAGCCCCAGGCCGCCCTCAGGGGGCCTGGTGTGGAAGGAACGTAGGGCATTACTCGGCCCGGCCTGCCGGCATGTGGCTACCCTTGCTTCCCTGTTTTGGGCCCTGCAGACTGGTGTGGAGGCTAGGGTGTGGCAGCCAGGAGGCCTGGCCCATGCCCGTCTCACCCCTTTCTGTTTCCAGGTGAGTGTTCCCCCTCCCAGCTGGAAACCATTGAGACTCTGCACCCAGAATCGCTCATCAGCTGCCACCTCCAGTTTAAGCAGGACGTCTTCGATTTCCCAGCACGTGACGTGTTCACGGCAGAACCAGGATTTGACGCCACTCTGGGTGAGTTTGCAAGGGTTTGTATGTGAACATTGGCCTGCATGGAGGGTTCCCTTTGGTGTGCTGGGCTCACAACAGCCATCTGTCCCGGCAGCCATCAGTCAGGAGCCCAGCCTGGCGATCGATGCCCTCATTCTGGCCTGTCATTCATTTCGGCCACCAGGAGGGACTGGCAGTCCTGTGCTGGGTGATGGGCATTCTCAGCAGCCACATACACGCAGCAGGCAGGACACAATCGGGGTTGGAAAGCCCAGGTTCAAGTCCCTTTCTGCTCTTCCCAGCTCAGGCCCAGTGGTGTCAAGGCTTCTTCCCTCAGTGAAATGGGAAGGATAGTGCCTTAGCGCCAAACGGTGCAAGCATGATGGGGGTGAAAGGGCCCTTGCTAACCAGCCAAGGGCCAGACAGTGTGTCCAAGCATAACTGCCATGACCTGTGATGCCGGGCCACAGACTGGAGAGAATGCCCTGTCCCTTGGCAGGCTGGCCACATGACGGGGTGTCTGAGAAGAGGGGTGCCCACATGGGGTGCTTCGAGGGTTCAGTAGGATCGTTCCTGCGGTATGCTTAGTGCAGTGTGCAGCATACACTCCTGTCCAGTCTCCACAGTAGTGCCCAGTGTCATTATGATGATGATCATCACGGAGCACTGGGAACATTTTTCAGTTTCTTCCAAGAACGTGCAGCCCAGTCTTGATTAGAGGAGTTACCAACAGCATCATTATTTACTCACCCCCGTCCTGAGCCAGCATGGCTAGGCCCTGACATGCACAGCTGGCCCAGACAACCCTACCCCGGAGAATGTCAGTGCAGCTGGGATCCAGTGAACACAGGTTTCTGAGGAGGGAGTGAGAGAGCTGGTCACAGAAAGGGTGTCCAGGCCGGATCAGGGGTGCTGAAGAGAGAGGTCCCTGGAGGAGGCGATGCCCCACCTGGGCTCTGAAGGATGCGTAGGAGTTTTACAGTTAAAAAAGCGAGGAGAAAGTGCTGCGTATGGGTGTAGGTGGGAGAGGGGACAATGTGGAGCATCCTTGTCTCCACAGGCCGGTACCTCTGCTCGGTGACAATGCACAGGCTGACGGACCAGCAGCTGAAGCACCTCAGCATGAAGAAGACCGTGCTGCTGGTCACTGCCTCCATCCTGGGCAGCCGCTTCTCTGGGGAGCATGTTGGCGCCGAGGTGCCCTTCAGCCCAGGGCTTTACACTGACCAGGCTGAAATCCTTTTGAGCAACCACTTCACCAGTTCTGAGGTCAAGGTCTTTGGTGCCATAGAGATTCTAGAGAACCTGGAGGTGAGTGGTGTCCATGCATGAGCCAGGGCCTTGGAAAGGACCGGGAGGCAGGGAAGACCAGGTGACATGTGGAAGTCCTGGACCACCTCTCTTTAAAATTTAAAAAAAAGTTTTTTTAATGTAACTACCCTTAATCTTTTCTTTTTCCCCATATGACTATGTATGAACTTGTATAATTATGTTAGTTACTGGGAATTCTTCTTTTTTTTTTTTAAATGTGTATTTATTTTTGTGAGAAAGAGACAAAGCTTGAGTGAGGGAGGGGCAGAGGGAGAGCGAGACACAGACTCTGAAGCAGGCTCCAGGCTCTGAGCTATCAGCACAGAGCCTGACGTGGGGCTCAAACTCAGGACCGTGAGATCTAGGACCTGAGCCAAAGTTGGGTGCTTAACCGACTGAGCCACCCAGGTGCCCCTAGTTACCGGGAGTTCTGCCAGACTTCCCCAGGCAGGAGTTCGGCATGTGAGAGCAGCACTTGGCCTCGAGCTTACCTAGCACATAGTATATGCTCAGTGAACATTTGGTATGTTCAGCGAATGAAGTCACTGCAGGAATGTACGCCGATGTGGGGCAGGAAGAAACGCTCTAATCCCTAACCTTTCACTGACTCCACACAGCTGCGGACAAGTCCCTAGCCTGGGCCTCAGTTTCTCCGTCTGCTGGATGCTGGGTGACTGATGTCCTTGGTCCCGCAGCCCAGCAAGCTGGGAGGAGACCTGGGGTGATGTGGCAAAGGGGTTTTTGGCTTCTCCATTTGCTCCATCCTTGGTCTCGCTACAGCAAATGTGGATGAACTTTCTTGGACCATGACGGCAATGCGTTCATTGCCAGTGATGGAGGGTCTGCCAGCCCAGGGGTTGAGCCGCTGGCCATTGGCCATTAACAGAGCTCCAGGCTGTTCCCTTGGAAGATTGACATTTGGTGATAGTTCATGTTGGTTTAGCATTTTTTTAAAATTGTTGTTAATATTTTTATTTATTTCTGGGAGAGAGAGAGAGAGACAGTGTGAGCAGGGGAGGGTCAGAGAGAGAGGGAGATACAGACTCTGAAATAGGCTCCAGGCTCTGAGCTGGCAGTCAGCACAGAGCCCGATGTGGGGCTCGAACCCACGAACTGCGAGTTCATGACCTAAGCGAAAGTTGGACGCTTAAGCGACTAAGCCACCCAGGCGTCCTGGTTTAGCATCTTTTTTAAAGAGTCCTTGATTAGAATTCAATGATACTGATCTGTCCTTTCCTTAAAAACACTCCAAGCGTAGACGGTATGCTCCTTCCCTGATGTTGTGGATTTCATGCTGTCAGCCAGAAGTACCCCGGCATCATCACCTACCTAGGACAGGAGACCAGGGAAGGGTCCCCCACCCCTGGCCTTCAGGCCCCAGAGGGAAGCACAGCCCATCAGGCAGGAGTGGGGGCAGGTGGGTGGCTCTCCAGCCTCGTTCTCTCTCCCAGGTGAAATCGGGGTCCCCAGCCGTGCTGGCCTTTGAGAAGGAAAAGTCTTTGGGGCTCCCCAGTTTCATCACCTACACAGTCGTCATCTCGGATCCCGCAGCCGGCAGCCAGGGTCCTCTGTCCACCTCCCTGACCTTCTCCAGCCCCGTGACTAACCAAGCCATCAACATTCCGGTCACGGTGGCCTTTGTCATGGATCGCCGAGGGCCTGGTCCTCGTGAGTCATGGGACGGGACACGGCTGGGATGGATCTGGTGAGGCGGGCCAGGCTGGGCAGTCTTGGCTGTGGGTGGTAATATGGGCAGGGGCGCAGGAGGGGGGTGCAGGTCAAGAACTAGAGGACTCAGAAATGCAGAATGTCCCACAAAGGGAATTTGGCCCATTTGGGTAGCAAGAGGGGTCCTGTTGAAATGTGACTAGACTATGGCCCCTCCTCTGCTCAACACTCCTCTTTGGCTCCCACCTCCCTCAGGAGGTAAAGCTCAAGTCTCTCCAGTGTCTCCAGTGTTGAGCACCTTGCTCCAGCCACCCTGGCCTTCTTCCTATTTTGGGAACACGTGTAGCTCCCAGCTAAGCCCTTGGCATTCACTGTTCCCTGTGGCCAGGACGCCTTTCCCCCAGATAGCACCTGGCCTATGCCCCCACCTCTGTCAAATCAACTTTCCTCAAACATTCCCTTCTCAAATATCAGGAAATTCTGAACCTTACTCCCACCCAAATGCTTTTCTGCTTCCATAGCACTATTCCCAACTGTCAACCTGTACAATAATTAACACAATTGATTTATAATTTCTTCGAGTCTTCCCTGACTAGAAGTTAAGTAGTGCACATGGGGCGGTACTTAGAACAGGACCTACCTAGAGCATACAGTAGGTGCTCAGTAATGGATGACTCATTTATCGTGCAGTCTTGTATCAGTACCTGTTGTGTGTCCACCTGAGGGTGGGGCAAATGCCTGAGAAGGCCCCCACCTCCTCGAATAGGGCAGGAGATTATGGGATTACAAACGCAGCAAGAAAGGAATGATTCTAGACATGTGGCTGAAGAAGTGGAGGGCACACAGAGGGGGTCATTGTATGTGTGCTGGCATGAGGGTGTGGTTCAAAGGGACTGCTTCCGCCAGGTCTGGAAGGAGCCAGGGGGAGGGCCGTGCAGTCAGAAGGACCCTGGGGTGATGTGCAGGATGGGGGGCCGGGCCACAAGGAGCCTTGAACACCAGGCTGGGGCTGGAGCTTTTTCTTGAGAGCAGGGAAGTGGCCTGATCAGGTCTGGTTGGGAACAGACTGAGGGGATAAGACCCATTTCGGGGGCACTCGAAGAGGCTACCACCTGCTTCCTGCCAAGTGGAGATGTGCCCTGACTCAGGACAGCCCACTTAGGGAGAGGGGGAGGGTCCAGGATGAGGCAGAGGGAGATGGAAGAGGAAGCCCCAGTCTGGGCTGCCCCAAGGTAGGGCCCCAGAGGAGGGGTGGCTGTGGGGCAGCTGAGGTGGGGCTCCCTTGGTACACAGGCCTCCATTCTGAGAGCGGCAGTATCCCTGTCGAGACCCTTTTTCATGACCGCAGCCTCAAGGCTTGACATCTTCCATGCTACCTGGCTTTTCCAGGCAACATGGCTGATTCCCGAGCCACCCATGGCCTCCGGGATCCCCCAGTCAGCTCTGTTCCTCCCTGGAATGGGAATGGAAACTGAACCCCCTCCAAGCAGGGCCTCCGGTGGCCCTGGGTCAGTTCAAGTGCCCCAAGGTGGAATAGGATGGAGCGCTGGGGCGACAGCCCCCCAGGACCGGCTGCTGCCCCAGGCCCCAGGCAGGCCACCTCACCCTCTGGCCAGGCACACAGACACAGGGGACTCCACGCGGTGGTTGGATCACTTACCTCTCTGTTGACTGCAGATGGAGCCAGCCTTTTCCAGCACTTCCTGGATTCCTACCAGGTCATGTTCTTCACCCTCTTTGCCCTGCTGGCTGGGACTGCCGTCATGATCATAGGTGAGGCGGGCTGCACTGTGTTCCCTGGGTTGCGCCCCAACCCAGACCCCAACACTAACCAGCCACGTTGTCTCGCAGCCTACCACACGGTCTGCACACCCCGGGAGCTCACTGCACCGCCAGCCCTCTCGCCGGCAGCCAGCCCTCGTCACAGCCCCCACTGTGAGTAGCCAGCCTGCAGATGCAGCCAGGCAGAGCTGGGGCTACAAGGGAGGGGAGTTGGGAGCAAGGCCCTGGACCCCAGCTCTCAGAAGCTCTGGCCCTTCGCAAAAGAGGCAGCTGTCGTGTGAGGCCCAGAAGGCAGATCTCGGAGCTGGACCTGGGCAAGGAGATCTGTCCCCAGGCAGAGCCGTGGAGGGTGGGGGGCTGGTCATGGGAGCTATCTCTGCAGGGCTGCGTGTTGGGGTTGCTGCCGAGGGCTCTAAGCTGGGTTGAACTGACTGACTCAGAGATAAGGATTCTACACAGTCCTGATGATAGAATTCCCAGATGGAGGAAAATCCCAGGGGCCTTTCCTCTTAAAGTCCAGTTGTCTCTGGTGACCCCGAGGCCCTGGTGATCCTACACAGCTCCAGGGGATACTTCTCTCTGTGAGTGGCATCCCTTGATCCCTGTGCAGTGTCTGACCTTCACAGCTGCACATGGCGGCCTTTATGTCTTTCCGTTTGAGGGTTCTCTCCCGTATACGAGGAATCCTTGAAGGTGCCTACTGACCCAGAAGGGGCATGGCCAGTCTTCAAACAGTCTGAAATTTTTGGAAGAGGGCGCAGTTTTGTTTATAGATACATTTTCCTGGGTAACCAGACCCCACATGCAACCCAGACCCCTGGAATCATAGCTTTCCACAAACGTTATTCAACTGTCCTTACAACAGGCACTCGCCTTTTCTAACCCCATCTTCCAACACCCCCACCTTCCCCCCGTGTGTTGGAGCCACAGTGCAGTAATCTCATTACCTACTGAACACTCCAGACCCTTCCACATACACTGGAGACTGTTCATGCAGCTTTCTCTGCCCAAGAGGCTGTTCCTGTCCAGATGGACTCCCCCGCTCCCTGCGTGCCCCATGGACCCACAGATGTGTCCGTGTGGTTTTAAGACCCACTGCTTGTTCTCACTCCGCAGCTGCGGGGGGTCAGGGCTCGTGCACCAAGCCTCTCCGCATGTCCAGATGTCACCCCTTCCCTGGGTGACCTCAAACCGCGGGCCCGGGCTGCCTGGGGGCATGGTCGGGGATGGCCGAGCTCTCCCAGCTGCCCTGTGGCTCACTTCATCTCTTTCTACCCTAGATTTTGCTGCCTCGTCGCCGACGCCTTTCAACACACTGCCTCCCATCCGCAGAGCCAGCCCTCCCTCAGGGCTGTGGAGCCCCGCATACCCCTCCCGCTAGACCACGGGCCAGGCCCTGATGCCCCCGTGCCCACGGTGGGCTCTGCCTGTGGCACTGCCAGCCCTGAGTGCTGGCCTGGGCCCACACCGCTGCCTGCTCTGCTCCTGTAGACCTGTAGCTGCGGCCGTGCCCACTAGCTCAGTGTTCGTGTGGGCCTTCGGTTGGCTCTTGTTTTTTGCTTTGTTCTTCAGAATCTTACAAAGGCTGAGACCCTGGCTCATTCCTTTGTGCCCTGTTGTCTGCAGCTTCTGGACAACATGCACGTCCATCTTCCTTCCCCATGGCCTCTCGAGCTACTCCCTTCCCCAGACTTTGAGCAGGTGGCAGCTCTGCTCACCAGTGGTCTGTAGGGGACATGACCGAAATGGCCTCAGGGAAAGGACTTTTTCACTGTTTCTTATTTTTTGTGGGGTTGTTCCCCTCCTTGGAAACTTTACTTTTCCCCCTAGTCTGGCTGCTGCCAGAATGTGAGGGGAGCGAACACACACGGAAACCTCAGGTACGCACTGACGGGCCCGACCCCACGCCAGCTCCGCCTCGCCGGGAGACGCCGCGCCACCTGAGCCACCAGCCGGGCTTCTCTTTGCCTCCTTGGGGCCACTGTGAATATAGATGGCGACGTCTGTGTTTGTCTCCTAAGCACGCAGGTGTCTCCTAGACTCAGCCACGGTCTCCTTGGGATGTCCTTTGGGGCCCAGCTCCTCCTCCTTATCCTGGTTTCTCTGCCAACACAGCAACATCAGAATCTAGTTAGGAAAACATTCTGGAGCCAGAGACCCGGATCTTTTCTTCTGTTTGTTTGTTTGTTTGTTTTCTGAGGAACCGCTGTGTTCCATCCAACACAAAGACCCAGTGTTACCTGTCTCTCCTTTTGTACCATGATCATGCTCCTCAGCAGCTCTGAGCCTCTGGGCTGCCCCAGGTGGGCACCAGGCTCCCCACGGCAGCCCTCCTCTGGCCACGGAGCCCACCCTGGTTGGCGAGGAGGGTGGGCCTGCCCTTCAAGAAGGGGCCAGGAAGGAGAAGACGCCCAGGAAGATGCCTGCCTTCTCCCCAGCCCCCATCCAACATCCGAGGCCTCCAGCACGCAGCCTGTCCACCATGGGTGGGGAGCTGGGCCGCTCTCAGGAAGAAGTGGAGGCTCAGCCCAGAGCCCGGCCCGCGGGCTCACTGTGGGTGGGGAGTCGTCCACGTTGACTCTGAGCCGCAAGCGTGACTCCATTTCGAGCCCTTTGGGCCGAGACACGAAACTATTTTTCTAAAAGCTGGAGATGGGAAGAATTGTGCCTTGCCTATCACTTGAGCTCAAACTGACAACTTGGATGTAAATAGGCGCGTTTCTACTTGGTTTATTTAATAAAGCTCTATATAATTTCTTAAGAGGGATGTGATCACTGTCTGAATCACCTGTGTCCTGCCCGGTGGGGACCCAGGCTCTGGTGACGGGACTTCCTTCTGGTTCCAGGGATATTGGGAACAGGCCTGCTGTGCTGCCCCTCTCTGCCACACCTCCCTCCCTCGCTGGCCGCCCAGGGCCCCCATGGGTGCCTGAGGGTGCCCTGGCCTGACCACACGTCACTGGGGATCACGGCGCACCCCCACCCCCACCTCCTCTCTTTGTCAGCAGCAGTTCGTTCCCCATGTCACTCTGACCCTCACCCCCACTCTCCACACAGGCTGACCTCCCTGGTGTCACTGGTCCTCTTGCTAATTCTGCTCCACCTGCGGGTGGTCCTCTGCCCGCCCCCCATGGCCCCCACATGCCCTGCCGTCTGCCCGCCATTGCAGAGCTCTCACATGGGCTCACCCCAAGGCCCCGAAGCAGGTGCGAGAGCAGGGCAGATGCCTAGACAGACTGGTGGCCGCCCAAGGTGGCCAGACTCACCGCTGGGTGGCCAGTGGCCAGAACACACACTAGGTTTCCCAGCCCTTTTGGCTGCCAGAAGCCAACATGTGACAGGGTTTTGGGGACAGAACGTGTGCAGCTCAGGAACTGGACTGACAGGAGGCCGTGCTCCCCACACCACATCCCGACTCTGGCTGAGCTGGCCGGGGGTGGGGGTGGGAGGGCCACCAGAATGCCTCGGCCGTCTTCCATGGAGCCCCGGCCCCACCCAGGATGGCCTCCCTTGATGGGAACAAAGGACACTCCCAGCGGCTTCCAGTGTCTTCTGCCACAGCCAAACCGCGTCCCAGCTGATCAGTGGCAGCACTCCCACCCGACCCTGGCAGCCCAGCTCTGTGCCCCCATATCTGGCCCCCACCAGAGCTCTCCGTGCTTCCCTCCCCTTTCCCCCACCATGGACACACTTGCTCTTGCACGACTGAGTCCCCTCCACAGACCCTCCTCTCCCATACTCTTCGTGTAGCCAGTCTCCACGTTCCCATGAATCTGCCCTCCCCATGACCCTCTTCTTGGCCCAGGGAGCCTCCCCCGGGATGAGGTCCCAGCCGCCCCACTAGCTTCCCTGTCCCCTCCTTGTCTACTCACAGATCTGACCCCTCACACCCTCCTGCTTAAGCTCTGATACAGCCTGGCTCGCCCTTGGATGCAGCCCCTTGGTTCACACCAGCAAAACGCGGTTTACCCAGAAGGCACTGCGCCTTCACCTCTGGTGGAAGCAGGCGACCAGCCCACCCTCCCCCCAGGCCCTGGGGGTGTGTGTGTGCGTGTGTCCTGCCTCCATCCTTCCACCCTCTTCTCCCTGGGTGCTCTCCCTCTGTTCTCTTCCCCACTCTGGCCTTCCGTTTTCTCCTCTGCACAGTGGGCCAGCAGTGCTGTCAGTTACTGTAAAGGTAAGCAGGATGCCAGGTGTGAGGTCTTCTCTTTGGGCAGCAGGTTGGTGAGTAGGGGAGCCTTCCTCCCCCGGAAGGAATGGCCGATCTGACAGAAGGGACAACGGCGGGGGACGGAGAAGCCAATGTGCGGCGGATCCGGCCCTGAGGGCCCTGGCGACGGGGGTGACTGGGCACAGAAGTGCTTGGGAGACAAGTGACAACTTAAGCGCACACGAGCCCTTGTCATGGTGCGCCCACACCGAAAAGTTAATACGGAAGCCGAAAGTGCCATCACTGCCCTGGGCCTGGTTTCCCTGACTGGAAAACGGGGAGGACGCTTTCATCATGAGGCTCCTGGGAGCAGAAAATGGGCTGATAGGAGGTGCTACATCCACGTGTGATGTGCTGCTGTCACTGTTGGTGCCGAAAGCTGGCATGGGGCCCACGAGGAGTCCAGATGCAGGGAGAGCATTTGTCTACAGAACGGCGAGACGGGGAGGCAGCAGGTGAGCAAGAGGGCGGGCGATGCCCCAGCCCCAGCCCCCTGGGCCTCTGTCACTTTTCCCCGTGCTGCGTCACCATGGTCCGACCCTGTTATCCCTCCCCGGCTGGGACCTCTCTGAGGCCTGTGTCCCCAAGACCTGGCACACAAGAAGATCATTTGAGATGTGGACAAAAGTGCACCAAGCAGCACGGGGTGATAGGGAGAGAAAGGTCTCTCTTCTTCATGATTACATGAAGGCCAAAAGCTCAGGTATGGGCTAATGGGTCATTAACTCTCTCTAGCACTTGCTAATCTAGAAAGAACAGCCCTCAACTCATCACTTTGTAAAAAGGTAAAATATACATGAAGAGGTAGAAAAATTCAGAGGCACCACTGTCAGCACTATGTAGAATGTATCCTTCTGGAAATAGTCTATATGTATTCTACCACTCAATCTGCATATCCCTTCATATCGTTACGCTGTTAGAAACATCCATGTCTATTGTTCCTGTGCCTGACTTTTGTCACTTCCTCTATCCTGAGGTCATTCTCGTCAATCCATAGGGAACCTCCCAATGGCATCTAAGGCTACAGAGGGTCCTCAGAGCAGACTCTCCATCATTCCTTTGAGCATGTGAGTGAGTTTATCATGGGATTGACTTCTAATGCTGGAGCTTCAGCTAAAAGGGCTTGACAGTTCGATTCTCCAGTTGTCCTTCAAGGAACTCATGCCAACTGTCACCCCAGCAGTGACTAAGAGTTAGTGTTTATTTCCCTACAGTCCCCTCAAACTGAAGACCATCTTTTAAATATCAAGAAGAGCTAAAAGGGGCTTTCAGCTGGGTTAGGGAAGAAGTCTGAGAGGGCTTCCGGAGGGAGGTGCCACTTGGATCGCATCTTGTAGGATGGGTAGGAGTTTGCCAGCCTGAGGAGTATGGGAAAGGAAAAGGAGTGTCTGTAAGAAGAAACAGCCTGTGCAAAAATGCAAAGACATGTCTAACATGAGGAACTACAGATGGTAGAACAAAGAGGAGGGAATGTGGGTGCCTACTCAGGCGGGCACTGGTGGCTGTTCTTTGACCCCTTTTCTCTGCACCCTCTATGATAAGAGTACAAAAGAAGGCTTCACTTCAAGGTGAGGTTTTGTGAAAAAATAAACCACTGAAAATGGTGCAGGTCAGGAGAAACAATGCATAGAGAGCCTGGAGTTCAAGTCAAACCCCCCTGCCTCTACCTTGCTGGATGGCCTTGGCAAGTGACTCTTGTCTTATGTTTCAACCTCGTCATTCGTACGGCGCACCCAAGAATCCACACTTGCTTGTCGGCAGAGCCCTGGGGAGGGGTGAGGGGAAGGTGGCCGGGGCCAGGGCTTAGCAGGGAGTTGCTGTCCCAGCGTGTGGGGACTTCAGCTCTCCCCTGGCTCTACTAGCCTTGCCTCCCACCTCGGGAGTCTTTTGCGCTCTGCCCATGGCCTTCCACAGTGAGACTTAACTCACCAAGCAGACACTGCGTGTTCATCAGGTCCGCTGGCTCCTCACGCTTGCTGTGAGTGGGAAGACAAGGCGGGAGCCCATGCACAGTGCCCTCCCCGGGCAAGCGGATGCCTGCATTCCCACCAGCAGCATCTGACTGTTGAGTTTCTCTACATCCTTGCCAACACTTACTATTTTTGTAGCCGACCCACGGGGTGTGAAGGGATATCTCAGGGGCTTTGATTTGCATTTTCCCGATGGCTACTGAGGTTGAGCGCCTTGTCATATGCTGATTATATCTTCTTGAGGAGAAAGGCCTATTTCAGGGAGAAATGTCTCTACCAATCCTTTGCCCATTTTACATTGGGGTTACTGGCCTTTTTATTTATTGAGCTATAAAAGTTCTTTAGGTATAATAGATACAAGTCTCTTATCAAATATATGATCAGCAAAAACTCCTTGTCCCTGTTCTGTAGGTGGTCATTCCAGTTTCTTGACTGGTGTCCTTTGAAGCACAGATGTTTTTAATTTCCATGATGTCCAATGGATTCTTTCCTTGGGTTGCTTACAGTTTTGGTGTCGTTGGTAAGTTGCTGTGGTGTTGATCTGCATTTATCTAATGAGTAATGATGTTGAGCATCTTTTTTTTAATGCTTGTTTACTTTTGAGAGAGACAGAGACAGAGACAGAGGCAGAGCACAATTTGGGGAGGGGCAGAGAGGGAGACACAGAATCCAAGGCAGGCTTCAGGCTCTGAGCTGTCAGCACAGAGCCCGACGTGGAGCTTGAACCCACAGACCATGTGATCATGACCTGAGCTGAAGTCAGAGGTTTAAGCGACTGAGCCACTCAGGTGCCCCTTGAGCATCTTTTTATGGGCTTATTTGCCACTTGTTTGTCTTCTTTGGTAAAATGTCTGTTTAAATCTTATGACCCATTTTATATTGGGTTATTTGGCTTGTTATTATTACATTTTAAGAGTTTGTCATATATTCTATACATAAATCCTCGTTGAATACACATGTTGTAAAATATTTTCTCCCATGCTTAGTTTGCCTTTTCTCCTCCTTAACAGTGTCTATGGAGAAAGAAGTTTTGGGGGCGCCTGGGTGGCTCAGTCATTAAGCATCTGACTTCGGCTCAGGTCATGATCTCACGGTTCATGAATCTGAGTCCCACATGGGAAAATATTGAGCCCCACATCAGGTAAGCCCTCACTCTCTCACTCTCTCTCTCAAAAATAAATAAGTTTTTAATTGCAATGAAGTCTAATATATTGATTTTCTTTTCTTCTAAAACTCATGCTTTTGGTGCCATAAACTTAAGGAGAAATCTTTGCCAAGATGAAGGCCATTAAGATTTTATCCACCCCCCCCGCCCCAGAAGTTATATGTATTTAACTCTTACATTTAGGTCTACTTTCTATTCCAAGTTGATTTTCATAGATGTTCCATAAAGGCATGTGTCAGGGGTCAGTCTTTTGCTTGTGAACCTTCTATTTTCTGGTGACATTTGTTAAAAGACTATCCTTTCCCTCACTGAGTTGCCTTATTAGTATCTTTGTTGAAAAGCAATTGTCCATATATGTGTGGACATCTATTTCTAGACTTTCTTCTATTGATCTTTATGCCTGTCTTGATGCCACTACCACTCGTTTTGATGACTCCTGCTTTGCTGTAAGTCAGGAAATCAGGTAGCATGAGTCCCTGACTTTATTTCTCTTTTTGACAATTTGAGTGGGACAGTTCAGGTTGGGTGGGACTCCTTTGCACAGTATATCCCAGGCCCCTACCCATTAAGACCAGAGTGTTCCCCAGTCATTGTGATGATCAAAATTTTCCCTCATCATAGTTCCAGTTGTCCTGATTATGGTCAGTACCATCCCTGCCTCCCGAAGAGAATCTCTTATTCAAGGGAACAATAATCAAATGAACATTAGTAATGCTACGTGACAGAGGAAAACAGCAAGCCCTTCCAGGTTTTGAGGAAATTGATTTTTAATCTAGAATTCTATACCCAGCTAAACTGTCAGTCAAGTGTGAGGGCAAAATAAATACAGTTAGAGCCCCCCGCCCCCCGCAAAGACTCAGAGACCTTCTGATAAGATGTCACTGGGAGAGTTGCTGGAGGATGTACCTGGCAAAATAAAAAATGATTCCAATAGAGAGAATACATAGGATCCAAGAAACCATGGACCCAATCCATAAGGGTAATGCCAAGAAATCTTCAGTGATAACCATGTAGCAGGCCAAGAAAGCAGCCAGCTGAAATTATAAAAGTGAATCAGAGAACGTGCAGAGGAAGATTTAAAAAAAATTTTTTTTAATGTTTTATTTATTTCCGAGAGAGAGAGAGAGCATGAGCAGGGGAGGGTCAGAGAGAAAGGGAGATACAGAATTTGAAACAAGCTCCAGGCTCTGAGCTAGCTATAAGCACAGAGTCTGACATGGGGCTCAAACCCACAAACTGTGAGATCATGAGCTGAGCCCAAGTCGGACGCTTAACTGACTGAGCCACCCAGATGCCCCAGAGGAAGATTTTTAAGAAGAAACTTGACTATGCTGCAACCAACAGTAATATTTCAAACGATAGATGATCTTACTGAGAAGCTGAATGTGGATCATAATAGTAAAAATGAATCAATAATCATAATAGGCTTCTTCTTTGTCTCCTCCTTCGAATTTTTGTTACCGGTGTTTTCTTTGGAATATATAGTTACATCTTTTTCTGTGCAATTCAATGTAAACTATTTGGCCTTGTATTTATATAATTACAATATTGGAAAAGCCAATTATTGTCTCTCTCAGATTTAGAATTGATCTATATACAAAGCATAGAGACCTTAACTAGAATTATGGAACAGCATGTAAACCCCACAAATCATAACAAGGTAAAAGTCATGGGGTATAGACAGGGTCAGTGTTCTTACACGGGAAGATCATAAGAGACACCTCAGCAGCTAAGCATCTTGCCCAGAAGAGAGGTCAATTTGCTCACAATGCTGGGGTCTAGTGGTGCAGATCCAAGCTAGGGAGACCCTAGCAGGCGACAAAGAGCTTGTCTTAAGGCAGGTCTTGCCGGACCATCTTCCGAGGTTGAGTCCATGTGAACTTGTACGTAAGCATTTCAGTCTCTCTACCATTTAAGGAATGTGGGGGTGGGGTACACTCTCTAGCTTGGAGAAGGGTGGAGGTGTCCATGGAGACTTCTCTGGTGGGAATCTTTGCTCTCAGCTCTCAACTTCTTGGACCCAAAGGTGAAACTTCTGCTGACACTTTATTATGACTATTAGGTTTATGCTGACTCTCAAACAAGCCGAGCACTTGCTACAGCTGCTGCAATGCCTTGTACCTCATCTGCACTGCCATGCATGATGCCCCCTAGCTCCACGTTCACTGTGGTCTGGTGGCATTGGCTGTGGTAGGAGTGTTTACACCACAGAGATTCATCAAATGCTATAGACAGTGCTGTCTTATTGACAGTGCTGATTGTTCCATGCTCATCCAGCAACCCACTGCTCTCCTCCAGGACTGGCCTTGTGATTCGGGGGGCTCAGTGCAAAATTAAAATGCTTGGCCCTTTGTCCAAAAATTAAGATCATCAAGACAGTGACAGCAGAGTGGGCACTGCATGACTGCCCAGAGCACATGCCCACCCCTCGTACTCATTCAGGGTCTGTCTTCACCAGGGCACTCTAGGAGAGCAGGGCCTTATCTGTCATGCACAGGGTCCCCAGAGCCTGGCTTGAGTCATTGCTCAGTGACATTTGCAAAATGAGCGACCAGGTGATGCTCTTTGAGGAAGAGCCTTTGGGGAGGGGGCAGCCTTTGTTCTGGGTGTGAACCTGGATGTGAACGGGGAGGGCTGGTGTACCTGGCCTCAGTGCTCATGGCTGACTCTCTTGTAACCACCAGTGCCATGGATGTGGCACTACCTGGAACACCCCAGAGTGCCAAGAATGGAGGTCAAGGAAAATGAGCAAGACCGAAGGCAGATGGCAAGTCAGCAGAGGCTCACTCCCTTCACGTCTCCCGTTGCCTGAGGCTCAGGAGCTCAGTGATAGGAGATGGAAGGAACAGGGAAATGCATTGCAAAACTTGCCATCATGCCTACCACCCATGGGCATCCTCTTTATGCTCATGGACATGTCTATTTGGTGCAGGGGGCCTGGCGGTGGCAGGTCCAGAAGGAAGGGATACTGCTTAGACCTGGGGTATAGGTGCAGGTCTCCTGAGGCTCCCACAGTTGCAGGGTGGCCAGGCCTGGCAGTACCAGGGGGGAGGCAGAGATGGAGCCTCAGCCCCCCAGAGTCTCCAGGACCCACAAGGGCTTGGTACTGCTGAGTGAAGAGGTGGAAGGTTTCAGAGAGCAGGGAGGCAGTGTGGAAATGGAGAGGAGAGGTCAGCCTCCACCTAAAATGGCTAGAAGGGGCCTCCAGGTTGGGGCTGGGAGGGGGGTCCACTGCTCCATCTCCTCACTGCCATCCTCACTGACATGTGCCAGGATTTAGAATGAATTTCCTTCCAAACACTGGCAGAGGTCCCATACCCGACTCTGGGATCAGATACCCCCACCCCAGAAAGTCAGGAGAGGCCGGGGGCACCTCCCTTTTGGGGAGGCTCTTGGCATATTTCTAAAATGAGGAAATATTAAAATAGGGTTACTAAGATGTTGGTATATTGTAAATGTATAGATTGAAGTGATAAACACCTTGTACACACACACACACAAGTAGAGTGTAATCTTATTGTGTTCTTCAGCAGATAATTATGGGATTTATAAAAATAATATTAATTTCTAGACCACAGCAAGTGACAGGCTTTAAAAAAAAGAATATTAAACTTCTAGAGGACTTTTACTGGCCTAGCTTTGAGAACCAAGTTTAAAGTTGAGAGTTTTCATTCATCATGGTGTGTGTATAACCTTATCCTGATGTAATAGTTCTTTAATTTGAGGACCCCAATAAATGGCCCCACTTCTGCTCTCTCCCTCTCCATATGCCATGCCCAGGAGATACCCACAGATGGTTTAGGACCTTGGAGTCCCATGCACGGCCCATTCTTTCCTGGAGGTACAGAGATATCAACAAACATGGGTTTGGAATATCAAGAGTCAGGAAAGCCAGTGCTATGCAACCCTTTACAAAGAAAAAAATACTATCATAATGTACATTTTTACAGTTTTAGGAATTTATGATATGTAGCTAAAGGTTCACCCAGAGGTAAATGTATAGCCTTAAAGGAATTTGCTGCAAAGCAGCAATGGAAATAACCTAACTCCTCAAGCCAAAAAGATCGAAAAATATGTGTAGTCCCAAGAAATTTGGAGTATGAAAATAATAACGAATACAAAAAGTAAAGAACTAGAAGCAGTGCTGAGGAAACAGCAGGTCACAGGCAAAACAAGTTGCCCAAGGTCTCAATGCCGGTGTCTGGGAGGGTGTTTTTATATTACTTGTGCTTCCCTTCCCATATGCTCATCTGTTTTGTTTCTTAAAGTCCTCATATGAGTGAAGTCATATGATATTTGTTTTTCTCTGATTAATTTCACTTAGCATAATACCCTCTAGATCCATCCATGTAGTTGCAGTGGCATGATTTCATTGTTTTTGATTGCCAGTAATACTCCATTGTATCCATATATACCACATCTTCTTTATCCATTCATCTAAGGATGGACACTGGGCTCTTTCCATACTTGGCTATTGTCCATACTGCTGCTGTAAACACTGGGGTGCATGTGCCCCTTCGAAACAGCATCCCTGTATCCCTTGGACAAATATCCAGTAGTGAAATTGCTGGGTAGTAGGGTAGTTTTATTTTTTGTTTTTTAAGGAACCTCCATACCGTTTTCTAGAGTGGCTGCACCAGTGGGCATTCCCACCAGCAGTGCAAAAGAGATCCTCTTTCTCTGCATCCTTGATAATATCTGTTGCCTGAGTTGTTGATATGAGCCATTCTGACGAGTGTGAGGAGGTATCTCATTGGGGTTTTGATTTGTATTTCCCTGATGATGAATGATGTTGAGCATTTTTCATGTGTCGGTTGCCATCTGGGTGTCTTCTTTGGAGAAATGTCTATTCAAGTTTTTAGCCCATTTTTCACTGGATTATTTGTTTTTCTGTGTGCTGACTTTGTTAAGTTCTTTATAGATTTTGGATACTAACTCTGTATCTAATATGTTGTTTGCAAATACCTTCTCCCATTCCATCGGTTGTCTTTTAGTTTTGCTGATGATTTCCTTTGCGCTGCAGAAACTTTTTATTTTGATGAGTTCCCAGTAGTTCATCTTTGCTTTTGTTTCCCTAGCCTCCAGAGACATGTTGAGTTAGAAGGTGCTGCAGCCAAGATCAAAGAAGTTCTTCCCTGCTTTCTCCTCAAGGATTTTGAAGACTTCCTGTTTTACATTTAGGTCTTTCAACCACCTTGAGATTATCTTTGTGTAGGGTGTAAGAAAGTGGTCCACGTTCATTTTTCTGCATGTCATTGTCCAGTATTCCCAGCACCACTTGCTGAAGAGAGTGTCTTTATGCCATTGAATACCCTTTCCTGCTTTGTCAAAGATTAATTGGCAATGTGTTTGTGGGTCATTTCCTGGGTTCTCTAGTCTGTTCTATTGATCCGAGTGTCTGTTCTTCTGTCAGTACCATACTGTCTTGATGATTACAGCTTTGTAATACAGCTTGAAGTATGGAACTGTGATGCCCTCCTGCTTTGTGTTCTTTTTCAAGATTGCTTTGGCTATTTGGGGGATTTTCTGATTCCGTACACATTTTAGGATTGTTTCTTCTAGCTCTGTGAAGAATGATGGTGATTTTGATAGGAATTGTATTGAATATGTAGATTGCTTTGGGTAGTATTGACATGTTAACAATATTTGTTCTTCCTATCCAGGATCATGAAATATTTGCCCATTTTTTTGATATCTTCTCAATTTCTTTCATTTGTTTTCTATAGTTTTCACTGTATAGATTTTTCACCTCTTTGCTTAGATTTCTTCTTAGGTATTTTATGGATTTGGGTGCAATTGTAAATGGAATCAATTCCTTGATTTCTCTTTCTGTTGCTTTATTGTTGGTGTTTGGGAATGTAACCGATTTCGGTGCATTGATTTTATATCCTGATACTTTGCTGAATTCATGGATCAGTGCTGGCAGGTTTTTGGTGGAATCTTTTGGATTTTCCATAGAAACTATCATGTCATCTGTAAAGAGTGAAAATTTGACCTCCTCCTGGCCAATTTGGATGCTTTTTATTTCTTTGTGTTGTCTGATTGCTGAGGCTAAGACTTCCAATACTCCGTAGAAGAACCGTGGTGAGAGTGGACATCCCTGTCTTGTCCCTGAACTTAGGGGGAAAGCTCTGAGTTTTTCCCCATTAGCGATGGTTGGTATTAGCATTGAGCCTTTCATCTATGGCTTTTATGATCCTTCTATCCCTTCTTTGGTATGTGTTTTTAATCAAGAAAAGATGCTGTATTTTGTCAAATATTTTCTCTGCATCTATTGAGAGGATCGTTTGGTTCTTGTCCTTTCTTTTATTGATGTGATGAATCACATTGTTTTGGAGATATTGAACCAGCCCTGCATCCTAGGTATAAATCCCACTTGTTCATGGTGAATACTTTTCTTAATGTGTTGTTGGATCCGGTAGGCTAGTATCTTGTTGAAAATTTTGCATCCTGTTCACCTGGGAAATTGGTCTGTAGTTCTCCTTTTTAGTGAGGGTGTTTGTCTCATTTTGGAATCAAGGTAATACTGGCTTCATAGAAAGAGTTTGGAAGAGTTCCTTCCATTTCTATTTTCTGGAACAGCTTCAAGAGAATAGGTGTTAATGCTTCCTTTAATGTTTGGTAGAATTCCCCCGGAAAGCCATCTGACCCTGGATTCTTGTTTTTTGGGAGATTGTTGATTAACCATTGGATTTCTTTATTGGTTATGGGTCTGTTCAAATTTTCTTTTTCATCCAGTTTCAGTGTTGGAAGTTTATGTCCTAGGTGTGTTTTGGTCTGACTATTGAAAGGAGTTTGATTGATTAGAGAAAAAAGGGGAAAAAATAAAATTAATAAATTAAAAACACAGACACACAATCAAATAAATGATGCTAGATCCTAGTTGTGGTTTGGTCTGATAATTGAAAGGTGTTTGATTGATTAGAGAAAAAGGGAAAAAAGTTAAAATTTAAAAATTTAAAAACACACAGAGAGACACACAAAATAAAATAAATGATGCTAGATCATAGGTGTGTTTTGGTCTGTTTATTGAAAGGCGCTTGATTGGTTAGAGAAAAAAGGGGAAAAAAGGAAAACTTTTTAAAATTTGAGAAAATGAATATGATGAAATAGAATAACTTGAAATGACAGAAGTAAAATAGAATTTGAAAAATTTACAAAAAAGTAAAAATCTAGTAGAAATATAAATAAAAAGGTTTAATTTTTTTTTTTTTTTACAAATAGTTTATTGTCAAGTTAGTTTCCATATAACACCCAGTGCTCATCCCCACAAGTGCCCTCCTCCATGCCCCAACACCCATCAGTCCTCAGTTTGTTCTCATCATTCAAGAGTCCTCTCATGGTTTGCCTCTCTCCCTCTCCCCCACCATTTCACCCCTTCTTCTCCCCCATGTTCCTCCATTAAGT